>NW_028237018.1:0-112757 GCF_017979445.1 Akebia trifoliata
CAAATAAATGGAGGAGAAGTATGTTTTATGCAGTAACAGGGGTCATGAAGAAATGCACGAGAAACACAAATATCAGACAAGAAACAGTGTTTTATTATTATTATTTTGGGGTAAGAGTGTTCAAAAACAATTTATCAATCCTGGGATTGGGGTATGGCTTCATATGTATATTATGAAGTTTCAAAGGAATAGAATAGATACACAGTTTCTCTTCAAAGTTGAAAGTAAGAAACCGAAGAGAATAAATTTGAGGTAAGAGTAGAACCATAATAAACCGAGTTAAGTCCAGCATCACCAGAAGAGGAAGAATGGGTTGAAGGAACAAGTGCCATAGACAAATTATTCCTTTCCTTTTTGAATCGATTGTTCTTCTATAACAGTTTTTGGCAACAAAGGAACCCGTAGTTGTCATCACCACTGAAGGTTCAATTCAATTGTGTCATTCCTCATCCTATGTGCAGGGATTGATGTCCACCCATGACCCACCCAAAAAGAAGAAACACTTGAATCCTCTTTTTTTTTTTTTTTTTTTAAAACAGCCAAATCAATTCATTCAATTAAGTCATTCCTCATCCTCCTTTATATGTTGGAGGATGTAATATGTTTATTTCAAGCAAGCAATAAAATAAATTAATTAAATTCTGTAGGAAGATACCCCTTGAAGTGGATCAAACTTTTCCATAGGATCTAAACATTTGGTATCAAAGCCATGGTTACAGCCAAGGAGGTCAGTGATTGTGTTGATTCCGTCATTCCTCAACTAGAACGAATTAACAAGTTGGGCGAGGAAATGCATGAACTTCGAGGGCAATCCGATCATTGCAAGCATCAATGGATGGATGCGCTTCTTCCTCTCAGTCAATTGCACCACCACCTCAAGATCAACCAACAGAGATGTTTCCAGAGGTGGCAGTTCGGTCAGTTATTCAAAGATGCCCTCTTCGTATGGACATTCTGAAGTTCGAGGGCGAGGATCCTGAAGGATGGATTTTTCGGGCTGAACAATATCAACAATTGAATGGCATGGTTTCCTTGGCTTCAGTTCATGTCACAGGTGATGCCATCTCTTGGTATTGTTGGACAAACTGATCCGTGGGACTCATTAATTGGCCTCAATTTACACGCGCTATTGTAACGCATTTTGGTTCACGTGAATATGTTGATCCAGGAGGGGCTCTTTCCAAGCTTCGACAAATTGGCACAGTTCGTGAATTTCAAACACAGTTTGAACGCTTGGCAAATCGTGCAACAAGCCTTCTTGAAGATCATCTGATTAGTTGTTTTATTTCGGGTCTTAGGGATGAGATGCGATGATGGCCCAAGCCAAACAGAGTAGATTAGCACGAGTTAATTAGTTCAAGCAGCATATGCTATGCAATACACAGGTGTACATCAGATTCAATAATATATTTTTAAGAGCATGGTTCCCTCCACTTATGGTCATATATGAAGGTATTAATGTGCAAAAAGTAATTCTGGGTTTTAGAAGAGGTATCAATCTACCCACGCAAGAATGTCATTTAGAATTACATACCTGATCTATAGCCTGGTACGTCATTGAGATGTACCTCTCTAAATAAGTTTATGTCAATCATAAAAGATGGAAAGCAAAAAAGGTTGAAAATTTCAGGAACCTAATTAACGGATGCAGCAGAGCATGAGTTCTGAAAATAGCAGACTTTTTTTCTTGATAAGTAAATAGCAAACTTTAATTTAGGAAGTTTGTGAGAGAAAACAATTCCACAAAAATAATGAAATACTTGTTAAACGACCAAATAAAACATAGATGATGAGGGTGATGATATTTCTTTCGTTAACTAATTTTGAATGTTTCTTAGCTCCCGACCCCAATTCTTTTGGATAAGGATGATGATGAATATTTCTTGGCTGCAATACCGGTACATATCTGGCTTCAACACATTCTGTGTTTGATGAATTAACTACAATACACATCCAAGGTTTAAAATATCGTCTCAATAAACAAGATTGCATATATGCACATAGACAAAAAGACACACATAGATCTGTATGTATATTACACTCATGGAAATACATATACGAGCATAAAAATGAAGAGTTGCATCTACATACGTTGAGAGAACAAGAAAACAAATAACAAAGACAGAGTTCAAACCTGCACTTTACTTAGAGCAAGGAAATGATTTACAATAAACAGCCTGATGGTTGCCATTATATGTTTATAAATATTCATATAATTGCTCATATATAAAACTATGCATCTGCATATACGTGCATGGTGGTATTTGTATATAAAGTAATCAAATTAGAGCCATTTGTTGAACATTGATTGGGTAGCAATCAGAAGGTGGACCGGTAAAAGCTCTCTGTGCAACGATTGCATTGACAGATTGAGTTGGATGGAAGGCATCCCAGAAGACGTATTGATTCCTGTTTGGGCATGGGTATAAGAAGGGAAGGCAAGTTATCCGCCCTTGGTTCCTTCCAATACCGCAGCACCCTCGATCTGTAACGCTGAACCCTGCCACATCAGTTCGTCTATGAGATCCCAGCCCTATTTAACTTAACCAAACAAAGTTCTAGAATCTAGCCTATGTACGCAATAATGTAGGGCTTACCATAAGTTGCGGGGTTATTGAGTATGTCACCGAGTGCTCCATAGGTATTTCCGTACACAAAGATTGCCCCAGGGTGATTGGCATTCAGCTGATCCACAAGTGATCTTAGGCCCACATTGAACGTTCCCAGTATCTCATTTACATAGGAGACACATCTTCCGGGTGGAGCCTGACCCGTTGCCAACTGGTTGGGAATGCATCCTAGTGGACCCACCCCTGCTAGAAAGAACTTCCTCAGTCCAACACTGTACAGTGCCTACGACATCACGAGATCAATAATTAGATGGGAACAACTTATATACATATATATATAGCTATCTAAAAAAGTGGGGGAGAATGCATATGTGGTACCAGAATCTGCCTGGCATAGTGGTTGAGAAGGAGGTTGGCAAAGTCAGGAGGGCTGTAGTTGAAGCTGGAAGGGTACATGGAAGGCATAAGGTAGTTATTAATATAGTCGTTGCTGCCCAACACCACAACAGCAATGGACTTTGCCAAATATTGACTCATGTTCCTCCCTCCCATCACATTCCTTATCTGATTCAATGTGTTTTCGAAATTCAGCACCTGTTGGCTCAAGCTATAACGTTCGCCCTGTGTCCTCAACATTGTGTTTGAAACCAAGTCCAAGCATACATGTTAGCTAGAAAGCCACATAATTTCATTTAAATACATAATAATCAAAGCCTGCCATTGTAGAGTGTTTTTTTTTTTTGTAATATTTTTTGAATGGTCTCCTTACTCTGGTCCTCCTGGTTGCTTTGAAATGAAACTAAGCATTTCATTAATATATAATGTATATGTAACAGTTGATGAGGGAGGGAGGTTTATAAAATAAAAGAAGAAAAATACATAGTGTTGGCCGGACTCCTCTAGAATGCCTGCAGCTGCTGAAGCATAATTGACTCCACCAAGTGTCCTTGCTCCAACTGTGTTAGGATCTGCATAGGCTGGAACATATGGGAGACCCAACTTCTCTCCTGCATATGTAAAAACAATGTAACATTAATAAATTTTCAAAATATGGGTTAGAAGTTTCGGATTGAGCTAATTTTTTGTGAGGATGATCTCTATGATGGGAAGATCATCTGAAAAAAAAATCAGTTCAATCTGAAACTTCTAACCCCATTAAAAGTGATTTAGAATGTGGACTGTCAATTTGTTGTCAATTTTTGTCAATAATTTGTAAATCACTTTTGATGGATTTAGAAGTTTCAGATTGAGTTGATTTTCTGTGAGGATGATCTTCTCATCATAGTGACCATCCTCGCAAAAAATCAGCTCAATCCAAAACCTCTAACCCATATTTTGAAAAACCATTGTTTTTACATATGTCCCTTGAACCGCCCCCATATATATATATATATGTGTGTGTGTGTGTGTGTGTGTGTGTGTGTGATATGATATGATTGGCCAAAATTCTTATTGATCGACAAAATGGCAAACTAATCCAGATTTGGTCAATGGCTGGGACCAAATTCTGGCTCCTTGGATTCCTGTCCTATAATATTTATAATCATTTTTTTATGGATTTCTTTTTTCTTTTTTCTTTCAAATGCAAATTCTATACTCCATGGAGTTGAGTTGCTACCCAGTCTCCTTTGCAAGCCACATGGCAATCATTGGAGCCCACTGACCCATAAATACTTGGTAAACGACTACACATAAGAATCAGTCTGATTGAAAATTTTGATCCACTGGATTCAAGCATAAAACGTTTGTTAATAAGCAAGAGCCCCAACCCAACCTAAGGAAGCAACAGCAACGGAAACAAGTAGCAGTAGTGTGGTTAAGGGCTTAAATTTGACATGTTCCAACAGTTCTAGGCCTTTTGGCGTATTGGTTTAGATACCAAATCTCAGGTTTGACTCACGGAAAAGGCCACCTGGGAGTGGCAATGGGCTATGGAAAAAGACCTTGAGAAAAACCTTGAGGTGTGCTGCCCCACCAAGAGTGAAAGCTGCCCATGAACGTTGATTGTTGAGTGTGGTTAAGGAATTAAATTTGGCATGTTCCAACAGGTCTAAACCTTTTGGCATATTGGTTTAGGTACCAACATAGTAGTATTAGTAGAATTATAAATAAAACAACAGCAGCAGCATCATGAGTGACAAGATAAGATACCTAACAAATCCACAAAGGTCCTTCCATTAGAGAATCTGCCAGAAGGCCATCCATTGAAATCAATCCCGTAAGGCAAGTAATTAGCTTTTGCAATGGAGTCGAGGAAGTTGTTGTTTCCAACATCAACCAATGAATCTCCAAACACAAACATGGCTGGCACCTGTGCTGATCCATTAGCCCCACTACTTGAGCACTGGACAACAATAAGTATCACCAAAATGGCTACATACCACTTGAACCTTCCATTAATTATAATCATGATGATTGTTTTCTCCAAAAAAATTAAAGCCAACAGCTAGTGCCTCGTCTCAATTGGAATGCAAGGACATGTAATGTGGACTAGTGGATATATATATGTAGCTAGGAAAAGAAGGTGGTGATGGGTGAACTTGGAAGGAGACGTACAATTATACATATGAAACGTCTATACTGATATCATGTGAGCAAGGATTTGAATTTTTTTTTTTGGTTTTCCTTATTTCCTTCCTGCTTTTGGGAGTTATTGTTACACCTTTTCTGCCTTTTAGTGCGTATTCTTATCTTGGTTCATAAAGATACAAGCTTAGCAACACACATGAAAATGAATGTATGATGAAAGATGACAAAATTTGGATCAATGAAATCCTAAGGATGTCTACTTTTCAGGTAGACAATTAAACCTAATTTCCTAGGGATTTGTCATTTATCATAACGGTGGGAGTGTACTGATAATAAGAAATAAGCAAGGGCATGTCCAAGACCTGCAATTGGGGGTTTGGAAAATGGAACGCATAGAGAAGACCATCAATGATAATCATAAATAGTGATCAAGAATGTAGAAGAAGAGGAGGTGGAGGAAGGGGCTTCAGTGCTCCACCATCGATCTTTGCTCAATTAGTTGTGTGAATGATTGGACGATGTAAGTAAGTTTGATGGCATACTTCCTTGAAAATGTCCGTCAAATCATCAGAATTCACATCAATCATGCATACATACGTCCTTGAATTTATCAATGCCCACTCACTACTCATTGACCGACAATAGATTCAGTACTGGTGCATCCATTGAAGAAGAAATAAACTCTTTTAACACTACATCTTAGGTCATTTGGAAAATAAGGTAACACTGAGCTATGCAATAATAATATGACTTTATATGATGGGATTATACAGATGAGGCAATTGGCACTCCGGTCCTATCTACTCACTCACTCACTCACTCTAATTTTTTTTTTTTTTATTTAAACATTTAATTCTTGCCATTTCCAATCTATTATACCAAAATTAAAGAATAATAAAGAAGTAAGCCGCTTTACTGACCAAGAGGCCCAATTGTTTGATATGTCGCCATCTGGCATACACTACTAGTCATGATGCAGAAAGCCTATTCATACATTCATTTAATTAAGTAAAATGAGCTCCGCTGGAGGTTAATTAATTAAGAGACATAAAATTAAGCTCTCTCTCTCTCTCTCTCTATATATATATATATATATATGACTACAATAAAATTTGATTTTTTTTTTCATGTTGTGTGGTTCATGTCCATAACTTAAGCAGTGGATGAATGGTTCTAGTAACATACACAAGTATTGGGTGCTTAATTTACACGGCACATACGTCAATTTGCACCAAGGCATGCTATCAACAAGCACACAAGTAGGAATACATCATATCACTTGGGAGATCGATATTTTCTCCAAATTAACAATCAAATTATGGTTGACTTTCACCATTAGCATATGCCATTCCATGTTTTGTGAGATTAAACAGAGGTGGATTTAGGGAGGAAATTGGACAGCCCCACGAGGATAGATAGGAAAAGGCAAGTATTCTCTCTCTCTCTCTCTCTTACTTAGTGAGTAGGAAAACCACTGTAAAACAAACACAAGTCCCTATTGGCCCATTATTCAAAAAGTAAACCCCCCTCTTCAAATAGTCCCAATTGGCAACTGATGAAGATTCTGTTAGAGTCTACATCAAGAGTTGTACCAATTGGGACATTGGACCATATACAATGAATGTATCCCCCCCTCCCCCTCTACACGCGCGCACACACACACACACAAAAAGAAAAAAAAAACCCCACCCACCTACACACGCACGAGTGCACGTATAGTGGTGATCAAAGCAATAATAACATTTGACATCTTAATTGCAGTTCCTCACTTTCTACCCCGCCTACTAAGTAGGATGGAGAGGAAAGAGTTTTGGTACTATTGTTACTTAATTCTGGATACAAATAGAGTGAATTCTTATTAATTATACTAATTTTATTTACGTGTTAATCTAAGAGTTACAATGTACATGTGCACGCACATAACCTCCTCATATTGATAGTGCACACCTTATTACAATGCATCATAAAACTAACATTCTAAGAATATATATATATATATATATATTATATATATATATATCTATATATATATATATATATATATATATATATATATAGAGGGTCCCGTTCGGCACCCAACATTTTGCCCAATATGTTTTGTCCTACATGGGTTTGAAGTTTTGGAATAGGCTGATTTTTTGTGGGGATGATCTCTATGGTGAGGAGATCATCCTCACCAAAAATCAGACCATTCCAAAACTTCTAACCCCATCACAAATGATTTACAAAAAATGGACAGTCCACGATTTTTCAACTTGTAAACATGGGGTTAGAAGTTTTGAAATAGGCTGATTTTTGGTGAGGATGATCTCCTCCCAATAGAGATCATCCTCACCAAAAATCAGCCCATTCCAAAACTTCTAACCCATGTAGAACAAAACATGTTGGGCAAAATATTGGGTGCTGAACATTTCCCATATATATATATATATATATATATGTTGATCATGTGTCTCTGCTGTGGCTCATGGTGGTTTGTTTGATCAAATTGCATTAATAAAATTAAAAGGGAGAAATGTTGGATTATTTTGTAATTACAAAAAAGTTGAACTTTAGTTAGATGATCATTTGAATATCTTCCCCTTGTGTCGACTTTTTCTAGATATTAATTAGATGGTCCTAAGGAATTTCATCTTATGTGTGTGTATTTGTTGTTGAAAATCATATATATATATATATATATATCTATATATATATATATATATATATATATATATATATATATATATATATATATATATAAATTGTGCCACGTGGTAGTACCAATTGCCAGTAGGGGACGGGGGCAGAAAAGCAAACAAAACTGGTCCACTGACACAATAATTAAATAGTAAGACGACATGTGTTAGACACATAAGTTGTGTTTCTCCTGTTATTTAAGTGGTGGTGAGCACTACTGCCCCTGCCATGATATCCTCCACACCCACATGACTCAATTTCACTGAACCTAGCTCCCCCCACCTCCACTCTCCCCCCAAATTCCACTTGGGCCCAATTAGCCGAAACATCTGGGGTCCACTCATTCACCTAAAGTCCTATCTATCTATACGTATAAGTTATTTATTCTGACCATTGAATTTGAGTAATTTTTTTTTTCTTTGTGGTCAAAACTGAAAATTAACTCCTAGCTTTGCCTTGTGTGTAAGGATAATGGGAAAATTTTATGATAATGTGTAGCACACTTAATTATCATGTTACATAATGTGGAATTTGTACTCACTTAGCTAGACTTCAGTGGAGTTAGGTCACCGAGATGATTCGATTAGTTTTTTTAATTTTTTTTGTAGGGGAGGGGGGATGATAGTACAAGAAGGCAAATGAAATTCGAGTGGGTGGAGTTAACTTAGCCGAATGAGTTTTATAAACGCTGCTTAGTTTTCTAATAAAAAAAACTGTCAAGTCTTAGTTAGGATAGATGTTCAATTCAACTAGAAATCCAATAATTAGTGTTATTGAAAAATTGGATTCTGTATTAAATACACGTATTAAAACGATGGAGTGTAACAAGTGCACTCGTCAAGACATATAAAATTGCAAATTAAGGCTGATGTGTGGGATGGGTTGTAGCGCTAGCTCAGCTCACAGTCACACAGCAAGAATGGATGAAAGCAGCAGACAAGAAAAATTGAAGGGACGAAGATTCCACTCACATCACATATGGTCTTAGATTATGACACGTGATGAGACAAGAAGCAGAGGATTTTTAACTTATTTAATTTGAGCACATGATGATGCATAGTGATAGAGAAATAATCCAAAGGTCCTCCCTGCTGCTTTTGGTGGAAGAAATTTAATGGGAATGTCGTCGTCGTCGTCGTCGTCGTCTACTACTACTACTTACTACTTACAAGTTATAGATAGAACCAAATAAAACTAAATAAATGAATGCCGCAAACATTGGTGAAGTGGAGTGGAGTGGAGTGGAGTGAAGTGAAGTGGGGATGTGCCCAACCACCAACTAATCTAATCCTTCCTCTTTTGACCCATTTTTTATTTTTTATTTTTTTATTATCAAGGAATTAAAAAAAAAGGGGTTGGGAAAAAGCTTTGGTCGGTCGGTTGAATGTATTTAATCCTTCTTAAGATTTGCTTTTCCAATATGGGTGGGGTTATGATTCTCCTCAGTGGACTTGTTTACTTGTAATCTTCAATGTGTCTGTGTGTATATGCGCTCCTGTGGTCGCCTAATTGAACTAGAGTTGACTTAGACTGATTACACAAGTAATCAATCGTATATAAAGTTCCCTTGGCTTGGCTTGGCTTGGCTTGACGGCAAGCACGCATTCCCATTATGATTCAAAATCTAAACCCAAATCCTAATCCTAAATCTCCTTTGTTTCAATTCCATTTCCATGCCAGGAGGACTTGTTCTGACAGACCCAACACTCTAGTATTGCTAACATTTTACAAATTCATTTGTAGTCATAAATTATCGTCTTTTGCATTTTTATTTTTTTCAGCTTCAAACATTTGCAAGGTGCCAATTAAGTGGGTTCATGTATTTCCATTTTCCAAACAATTGCAACTTCATTGGTTGGGCTTCGTATATATATATTGCATGGACTGATACCAATCTGTTTCATCTTTCCTCATTCCTTGCTATTAGCTAAAATTAACTCTTCATATGATTAGAAATAAACCTCAAAATGACTCTTAATTCATCTCTTCTTCTCAAATGAATTTGAACATAAATTAATGTCCATCCCAATTGGACCAATTTATTCACAACTGCTAACATACTAAATTAGCTTTCATATGAGCTATTTTTTCGTATTTATTTTACAAGCATTTATAAATGACAGTCTTCTTTAATAGAACATCTTAATTAGCAGAATATAAAGTTTTATAAATACCAAATCTAGAGTCTTTCTAGTCATTTTGAGAATCTACAGGATCTACTTCTATGTCTAGATTTTTTACTGGTAACATCTTGATAACCGAAAAGAAAATCCCAATTCACACTCCTCAACCCAATGAATTAATTAATGCCGGTGATTCTGTAAAAATCCCTACTCACCGCAAATGTACGTGCGTGACTACAACTGCCACTTATGGACAACACAGTGATCATATCACCATTGTACATTTTTTTTAGGTGGTTCTATTTCTCTTTCTTTTTGAAAGATTATTAATGTGTATGAATTCCTAATATACAATAAGTATGGGTCTCATTTCTAACATGTATACACCATGTCAATCAAGTGGTCTATAAGATTTGGTCTATCAAGGTCCCTAGAGAATCTTCTTGGAGTTGGAGAAAAATCCTCAAGGCAAGAAAGATTGCCTTGGACAATACCTTGCATTTGATTGGGGATGGCAGATCGTGTCATACTCTAAAATTTTTGACCCTTGATCCGATTCATGACCCGATTCAAAATCCTAATTTAAGGGTATGAGAAGAATCATTGAAGCATATCAACTAAATATCTAAAAGAAAAATTAAAATAAATAGAAATTAATGCTTATCAAAATGGAGAGCGTCATCTTAGAATCCAATCAAAATGTCAAGGGTACTAATCTTTGTTAGGTACTTATTACATTCAAACCAAATATAAAAAAATAAAATAAAATTGTTCTAAATTTAAATCTTAAAAAGACTAAACAACTAACAAAAAAAAAATTAAACTATTTCCGTTGATGATTTTACATCGTCCAACTCCAATCTCAAAGCTCATTATTTGAAAAAAAAAAATATTTGACTGAGTCGGTAAACTTGCAGGAAAGTCAATACTATGTTAACATCTATGCATACATACATACAAATAAATAAATAAATAAAAAATACATATATATATATATTATATATATATATATCATGTTATTATCAAATAACCAAGTATTTCAAAATAATTAATACATGCAATGATGACCAATTTTTTCATCGACTTGACTATCACTATCATCATCGATTTTTCTAACAACTCGGTCAAACTCTCTATTCTAAAATAATCAATGTATACAATGATAACCAATTTTCCCATCAGCTGAGCCATTACCATCATCATCGATTTTTTCAATAGTTCGATCAAACTCTCTATTCTAAAATAAATGCATGTAATGATGACCACTTTTCCTACTGATTTGGCTATAACCATCACCACTGATTTTTTCAACAGCTCAGTCAAATTCTCTATTCCAAAATGTGGAACCTTCCTTAAGAGCCTTTAGGATTTTTTATCTAAGGATTTAAGTCTTGACTTACTTAATTCATCATTCCAAAATGTGTCCATGATTATGCAATTTCATATTCATCTTGTAAAAGAACTTACTATGCAATTTCAACACAAACATTATCATGACAACCTAAGATTTATCAACAAAATCTACCAAACATTCATATATCACATTATTCATAAATAAACACATAAGAAATACATAATTATGCTATATTCTTAATTTTTTATTTACTATATATATATATATATATATATATATATATATGTGTCGTGAGAACCTACATTAATCAATATTGGAATCCGCTAATGAAATCCAATTCGTTCTTCTTCGTTTTATGCTTTCTTGATTTTCTTAAATTTAGGTCGATAAATATTCAAAGAGCGCAGAAAATTGAGTTGGGTCAGAGGTTCCGTATTGTATATTATCAAAAATCCAAATTTTTTATTTCACTTCGAAGGTTACGATGGTCCGATCATTTTTCTCTTCTGCATCGACGTCCAACAGAGGCTCAAAATAGATGGAAACCTAGGTTGAAAATGAAGGGAGACTAGGATTTCTCTAAGATTTTGTTTTAAAAGAAGAGAACGTGAGAAATAGAGAATTAATTCTGAAATTTTTGAGAATTTTAATATTTATAGTTTAAAAATAGTGTAACGATTATTATTTAATTTGTTTTGTTTTGATCAAAAAGTCTATGTCCCGAACTTCAATTTTCATGATTTTATAGTCTATTTCGATTAATTTTTCAATGTAGATCTAATGGTGTAATAGATTTTGAAAAATTTCCAACTTTAAAAAAATTCTTCTATTTGTTGACTTAGGATTTTCTCGAGATACATGTTTAAAAATATGGGGCGTTACAGATCGACCTCGCTATGGGATAATCCTTAGCACCCATCAGGTATTTTGAATTATGTTTTCCCTAAGGATCCTCTCTCATGATGCCAGACTTGGCCTGTATGCCAAGGTTTTAGCCATTATTAGAGAGCATAGATTGTTAATTTTTGCGGGGAGGGAAGACTCCTTGCTCAGTATCTCTGTGCTCTATAGCCAAATCCCCATTCTCCTTAATGCCTCAGATCGTGTGGTGTGGAAGGGCAATGTTGATGGCCTCTTCTTGGTTAGATCTATTGAGAAGGTTTCAACTACTCAGGTTGGTTCTCCTTCTTGGGTTTACCTTGTTTGGAATAGAAAATGCATTCCTAGGCAAAGTTTCATTACTTGGCTTACTCTAAAAGGTAGATTGAAGACGCTCAAGAAACTTAAGGATTGGGGCATTATAGTGGTTGTTACGTGTTTTATATGTAGAGCTTAGCATGAGGATTTGAGCCATTTTCTTAATGATTGTCCCTATGCAAAATGGGTGTGGTATGAGATCCTGAATAGATGCCTTGTGAAAAGAGTAGTTTGGGAGTGGGCTGACGAAATTGACTAAATTGCTATCAATTTCAAGGGAGACACCCTTATTCAAAGAATGAAGAATGTGGTCTTTTGTGCCTTTGTCTACCACATGTGGAGGGAAAGGTGCACTAGAATCTATCAAGGCAAGTTCAGTTGCCCGGATATGGTCATTCAGAGAATAGTTGAGGATGCATGGATCAAATTCGAATATGATATTTATGGGGTAGAGGACTTCTACTACAATAGAGCCTTCATGCATGCATGGGGGGCCTAAGTCTTCCTTTGTCCATAAGTTGGGACTCTATTACTCTTGGTTGAAACGTACACTTGGTGTTTGTGCGCTCAACATTGATGGGTCATTTTTTTCCACCAATGGTGGGTTTGGTGCCGTTATTAGGGACCATGAGAGAAAAGTCTTGGTTGCTCTAGCGGGGTGTGAGGAACCGACATCAGTGGTTTTCCATGAGTTCCAAGGTACTTTTCAAGGTCTTAGACTTGATCACTCCAAAGGTATATCCAAAATCTTGGTTCAATCAGATTCCATTTTGGTTGTCAAGGTGTTGATGACAAGTAGATTGCCCCTTGATATGTTCTTCACTTGGTTTTGGATATTCAAAACCTCATGGCTAGTTGCTTCTTCGAAGTTAAGTTCTTTCATGTTTATAGGGAAGCCAACAAGGTGGTTGACTTCCTTGCTTCTTCTCTTTCATTTTTGAGCTGTTTAGAGATTGATTGCGACTCCTTTCCTCCCATTGTTTCTCTGTTTTCCCAAGATAAAATAGGCATGCTCTTCTTGTGTTTTTAGTTGGTATGGGTTTGCCTTAACCTTGTTGACCTTTAAAAAAAAAAAAGATTTGAATTGTAATGATTGTTAAAACAACATGCACTTATCCAAACAAATCATCAGTGCATTTATATCATTATGAAACACTAGAAGGTAGCATGTGCAAATGCACATATATTAAAAGGGCTTATTTGTTATTTAAAATATTGATTAAAGGATTTTTGTAAGATAATTAATGTAGTAAAGAGAATATTTTTGTAATTTTCAAAATTGACCAATGTAACTATAAGGTCATGGGTTGCAATTTTCTTAGTTTTTAACCTAATTGACCTTGATTATATTAAGTTTAAAAGTAAAGGTGGGGGCATTTGTGAGATCCAAGTGTCGAATCACTTCTACTCCACCTTCTCTCATTAAAATAGTAAAGATATTTTCAGTCAAAACGTGTTCGATGTTGTTATTTCCATTTGCACCTTTTGAAACTATCTCAAATGACTCCCTCTATTTTGCTTCTTAGAAGAGTGATTTCTAAATTGCCCATGTTAATTTAACTCATGCATTATTAAAAGTGACTTTGGGATTGACCCCAATTACACTTGGCCTAATTTTTGGTTGATCTAGACATTAAAAATTAATTTAATTGATGGGATATGGGGCTGATCTTTAACCATTAGATCCAACTACAAAAGGAAAACATGAATCCAAAAAAGGGAATATTAACCATGTAAGTGTTGGAAATATTGAAGCTCAAAAGTTCTAGCTAGGGATTGTTGGCACCCAATGTTAGGTTTTTAAATTTTTATTTGTAACCATTTTTGTTTAATTGGTGGTAACCCAATTTAAAATTGGAAAAGGTTTTTTAATTTTTTATAAAGGTCGCATATTGTCTTTGACCTTTCGTCCTCAATGGTTCCCTAAGCTCCTTGTCCCATTGGCTGCTAATCCATGGACCATTCATTGATTGAATCGTTTAAACTTTAATGATTGTGCATTTTGGAAATGTGTCTTAACCTCTACGCATTTGTTTAAACGGTCTTGTTAACGTGTGCCATACCTGGGAAATATACTGAAAATATTCTTCTTTTTTTTTTTTCTTTCAAAAATAGTATTTTACCAAAATACCCCTAGATGATACTTAAAGGTGTACTTATTGCACTTTAACAAGTGCCCTAACGGCATACGTTAACAATACCCCTGCCTTCACGCACATTGAATTGGACAATTATTTGCATATTTTATCTTCCCATAAATTATATTATTTAATTTTTTATCGACACTATTGATGTTTGGATTTCAACAACTCTGTCACAAGAATAAATGGTTGAATCGTATGTTATAGGATCGACTTAATTGTTAGTACTGGTTTATGTGATGTTGATGAAAATCAATTTAAAGTCAATAATATTTTTTTGTCTTAAGAATGGTTTTTATTTTTTTCTTCTCTTTTGGATTTTCACGACTTTTCATCTTCTTCAAAGAAATTAGCCTACAAATCACATATTTAACTAATTCTTGGGCACGGATCCATTGAGAGATGACTTAAAATATTCATAAATCAAAGGGCATCTGTCACTCCTTCTTTCAGGGTTGAAAATTAAAAAGGGAAAGTTCCTTAAAGGACCTTGGTAGAGGGATTTCTTTCTAAATAGTCCCCTATGTTTTTGGCGGCCTCTTCATAGTCTATTTAGTAAATGTTTCTTTTCTTAATAGTCCCTGGTCTCATCTCACGTTGTAATGTTTTTGAAATACCCTTACTACCTTTTTTTCCATCTTTTCACATAATTTTATTTTTCAACGGCGATGAAAACTATTTCAACAATTTTTTATTGTGGATTACAAATGGAGAATGATATGCCCCTAATTTTGAATATTTAAATGTATTTTTTTTTTTAATTTTTTGACAATTTATATATAAAAAATTGAAGAACAAAGTTGAAATTCTAAAAAATTTACGATTACGTAGTAACATTTGTTTTGTGTGTCTATTTTGCAACTATGATAAATGCGTTAAGGCATTTCCAGAAGATTTACCCAATAAAGAAGTCAAAAAATCAAAAAATCAAAAAAAAAAATTGATCACATTTATAGTGTTGAGTTCACCACTTTTTATTTCTAGTTCAAGATTTTTATTCTTGGGCACACCACTTAGTGTCGAGCTCACCACTTTTAATTGTTGAGTGCAACACTTTTATTTGTCTAGTTCGATGGTAATTAAACATGATTTAAAAGCTTCGAGTTCATCAATAATTGATATTAATATTTTGAGTTTGATGATAATTATTGATGAACTCAATGTTATTAACTCGTGTTCGATAAAAATGTTGAACTCAATAATAAAAAGTGGTGAACTCGCACTACAAATGTGATCCAGATTTTTAATTTGTTTCATTTTCTCAAAATATCTAAAATGCATATAGCATACTTTCGAAACATACGCTTGAATCTAAAATTTTAGAATTTTAACTTCTTCGTTAATTTGTGGGAGAGAAAATCGATAAGTACTTGCCCTTTCAGGGGAAGGGGTAATTTCCCCAAGGTGGAGGAAGGTGAACCATCTTGTGCCACAAGAGCTCCTTTTCTACTATAAAAATGTCTTCATTTTTTTTTATAAATCATCAAAATAAAATATAAAAAATACATCTAAATGTTCAAAATTAAGAATATATCACTTACCATTCATCATTCACAATAAAAAATCGTTGAAAGTGCTCATGATCAACATTAGAAAATTTAATTATGTGAAGAAGATGAGAAAAATGGTAGGTCGGGTATTTCAAAACTGTTACAACATGAGATGAGGTCCAGGGACTATTAAGAAAAGGAAAGTTTACTAAATGGACTATTAAGAGATCTTCCAAAACTTAAGGACTATTTAGAACCAAGTCCCTCCACTAGAGTCCCTTAAATAATTTTTTCAAAAAAAAAATTAAGTGGGTTTTTGTTAACATGTGCCCTAAGGGCACACATTAAGATGCATTAAATACACCTCCAAACTTTATTTTCCTATTAAAAAATGTCCTAAAAAAATTTCTACCAAAATTACCTTCAAATGCTTATTTCAAGAGGTATTTAATTCATGGGTCCCTTGGGAAACAAAACCCATTTAAGTGAGGGGAATGAGTCATCAAATTGGCATTTCGTTTAGAGTTTAAGAATCTCATGTGAAGTGCGAAAGGTTTTTTTAGGGCTGTCAACGGATAGGTATCCGATCGGATAGTGGTATATCCGAATCCGAATTCGATTTTTTTTAATGATATCCGAATTCGAATCCGAATCCGAATCCGATCGGATATCACTAACTAATATTCGAATTCGTATCCGAATAACTTATCGGATATCCGATATTATCCGATTCGAAAATTATTCGAAACTCGAAACTTGAAAACTATCCGAAACTTTTTTACTATTAAAAAATTATCCGAAACTTATTCGAAAATTATTTACTATCCGAAAATTATCAACAGAATGTAAATTCAAGAGAGAGTACTGGAAGAACCACATACAAGGTTTTCAAAAATCCGTCATAAATTTTGGGAGATTTTTAATCTTTTCATTTATTTCTCTTTGAAGTATTTTCACAAACACTTGCAGAGCAAAGTTAGATATACTCAAACAATAAATTAAAATCACCATTCAAACCTTTCAAAACCCCAATTTTCGTCAAGATTACTATGCTATTAAAAGAACCTAGCTTCAATTAAATCAAAAAATATATATATAAATAATTTTACTAAAAATCTAAAATTAGGAAAACAATGGGCTTATTTACCTTTCTGATTAAACCTTGATATAAATTTAAATAAAAGTGTTACTAAAAACCTGGGCTTAAACCCTCTCTTTCGATCTCCTTTTTTACTTTCACCTCCATTTGTTTGCACACCAAATCTTATTTATAAAAGACTAATCCTTTGTGTAAAGGGGTTGAGATCATGACAGCTGTGGGTTGAGGTCGTGAGGCGATGCCGCGATGAAGAGGAAGAGTTGAGCCGCTGCTTGAGATCGTTGAAGAAGAACAATGGGGCGAGGATTTTCGACTTCGAAGAGCTTCTCTAAGTTCTAAGTTAGAACTTCTAACTTTGAAAGAGAGAGAGTAATAAAGAAGAGAGACGGTAGGAAGAGAGATATGTCTCGTCTTCCAAGTTCTAAGTTAGAATTTCTAACTTTGAGAGGGAGTTTAATAAAGAAGAGATAGAGTAAGAAGAGAGATAAGTCTGTCTCGTCTTACAGAGAGAGAGGGAGGTCTGAGTGCAAATGAGAAGAGAGATAAGTCTGTCTCGTCTTACACAGAGAGAGAGAGAGAGGTCTGAGTGCAAATGAGTTGTCTTGTTGGTCTTAATTGAAGAGAGAGAGAGTGCATTTATTGAAAAGAGAGAGAATGCAAATGAATTATATTGTTTGTCTTTTTTATTAAAGAGAGTACAGATGCATTGTCTTGTCTTTATTTAAAAGTGAGAGAGAGAGAGAGACAGTTGTCTAATCTTTAATATAAAGAAATAGAAATTATCTTTTTATATATAAATAATAAAAATAGATCTGTCTTATCGTAATTAATGTATATATATAAGTAAAAAGAAAAACATTCGAATCGGATATTAACGAATCGGATGTAGCGATATCCGAATTCGTATCCGAAATCTATTCGAATATTAAAAGTACATCCGAATTCGAATTCGATATCCGAAAATTTCGGATAATATCCGATTTTTCGAATTCGAATTCGAATTCGGATTCGGATTTCGACTATCCATTGACAGGCCTAGGTTTTTTAGACCCCATTCCTCGAGATGTGTGATGCTCTTGATCAAGCTTGATTGGCCTTTATCTGTGGATTATTCCGTTCTAGTGAATGTCTCCTCAATCTTTCTCCTCTACTCCAAGATAAAAGGTCGAATCCAAACTTCTAATGATGAAGATAGAGAAGGATGAGGACACAGTGTGGTGTTTGCTAATGATTCTCCGAAGATTAAGTTAGATTGAAATAATACTGAAAGATAAAACTAAATTCAGATAGATTAGAGAAAATGATGAATAATGAATTTGGAATGACGAATGTGTTAAGCTTGATTTGCTCTCTCAAATTTAAATCCTCTGTCTTACTTCGAGTGGGAGTTTTATAGCCCCATGATTGGACAGGAGCCACTATATAACTTACCCAAGTGTACAAGCCAAGTAGGTCTTGAGATGGCTCACGTAGTTGGATGTGCTCTTAGGTTATGTTCTCACTCTTCATTAATTTTTGTATTTGAGTTTGATTAAAAAATATCCAAATGTTTTAATTGCTAAATTGAATCGATTACATGGTTTTGGGTTGGTGAGTCAGAGGATGTCGTTGTCAATTTTGTTTCAATAAGTGTTAGTGGATATTACATTAAATGTGAAGATTTCTTTTCTAGTTTTCAATTTAAACCATCTTGAATTCTTTGTCGTATTGACTCCGAGGTAAAAACTTGACTGTTATAATATTCCCTTTCTATCGGTGAATACTTCTTTGGATTCTTAGGTCGGGTCTTATAATACCCCCAGACCCTTTGAGACGCGTGTCATTACTCTGTGTTGTGACTAAAATGGGCTCCACATTAAGTATGCTAAGAAATTAAAGATCCACCAATTGATAGGGGTTTAAATGGGTTGGGTCCTGGTCGGATATGAGTATATCTATATCCAAAAAAATTATTTAGATCAAGATCTAAATCTAACTCAAATCCTATTACCTAAAATCATGTCCAAACCATTTTGCTTTCACTAAACTCATATCTAAATTCGATCCAGCCGAATTAATTAATTCAGATCAATAATTATCGTTCAACTTTCCTTCCCCTCACAAGTATGGCTTGAATTCAAGACCTTTTCCTTTTTAGAGAGGGATTTTAATCATTACACCCAATACTTGTTTGTCAAAAAAAGATATATTGATAAATAGAAAAATATAATTTTCATAGTAATATATCATTTGGATCTAGGTAGATATAGGGATGGATTTGCATCTAACCCAGATGTCAATCCATGTCTGTAGTATCTTATGGTCTAACAATTGAGCACTACATATCACGTGCTGAGTGTCTTTTTAGTGTAAAGGAGTGGCGATCAAAATATCAATTTTTACGGCAAAGAAAGCCAATTTTGTTTGGCAATTAAAGCGTGTAGGCCATTAGAGGGGAAACTTGACATCGTAGTGTCGGGCACCACAAGAACCTACTCATACTTTGGCTTTACTCAGTATAAGTAAGACAAACTATCGAAGGTAACGAGTAAGGTGGTACAAACAATGTTGAAACCGACACGGAAATATATGTACACATGAAACCATCGTGTCGTTGTATTATTTGTGAGGGGTTCGGGGCGGCGATTCAATTGTTGATTTTTTCGATGGTAATCAAAGCCAATTTTTTCGCCACCCATTCTAGTGTCGGCCATTACTTATATTTCTATTTCGATATTTTTTATAATAAAAAAGGCCAAAAGCTAAACGCATGTCATTGGAGCTTTCAAATAATGATCATTTTATTTTGCTCCTCCTCTCTTTGTATTTGCAATACCTATCTAATTCTATCATACATCCATCCCCCAGTCCAAATATGGTGATTACCTTTTAGACATCCTTCTTATCCCAATTTGATGCTAAGATTAAATTTTGATTAGAAAAATTCAGGGTTTCGTAGAAGATGAATGCACGCGGTCTGTACGCGACTGACGTGGCAAGGGCACAAAATGTCATATCTTTTTCCTTGTGTATCCCGAAGAGAAAGATCTATAGTTATGTGCCCTGTCCACATCAACTATGTACAGACCGTGTATGATTTACCGAGTGCATTCATCACGACTCTTTGTAGAAAGGGTTAAGATTCGATCTAGACCATGGACCAATAGATGATTTAGACATCCTTCCTTCATTTTGGTCAATATTAAAGATATTCCTCTGTGTTTTACTATGAATGAAAAATGAAAAACGATACACTCCTAAAAGAAAATCGGGACTTCTTCTAATGCCTCAGATAAGAAATCGCAAATTGTGAGAGGGGGCAGCTTGAGAGATTGAGATTTCAAATAGAAGAAAAAGTATCGTTTGAGTGTTTGAGTTAGGGTTTCGTTCAAGAGGGAGAGCTTCGTTCATCTTTGTTTGAAAAATCGAGAAGGTCGAGAGAGAGAGAGAGAGAAGGGCAGGGGGGTGAGAGGTGAGAAGTGAATTAGGGTTAGGTGTTACTCGTCTAAAAGAGATGGTCGTTTCGTTCGTATGTTTTGAGGGAGGTAATTGTAAATGACTAAACACTATTGGAAGGACTATGTTATAATAATAAAAAATTAAGCTCTAAAAATCGAAAGAAACACATAGTTTCTATTGGCACTCCAATGTTTACTTATTCTACCCCAACATTAGACAACGAATTCGTCAAAACCGGTGTCTAAAGTCCAGCAAAATCTTATCACCTGCGAAGATTAGACGTTAGATGTCATTTCAAGCGTGTTGTCTAAAGTGTTTTTGTAGTAGTGAAAGTTGTGATTCAATTTTTTTTTATATGATTACATAACTTTTGATTCTAGTGCCCATTTCACAACTATGATATATGCAATTTGAATATTTCAAGAAGATCTATCTATTATCAGTTGTGTGCTCCTGTGAAATCATTTCTTCTGAAAAATGAAAAACAAAAAAATTGAATCATATTTACAGTGTCTACTTCACCACTTTTTATTATTGAGTTCAATATTTTTATTGTCAAGCTGATCACTTTTTATTGTCGAGCTCGGCAACGTTTAAAACTTTTGAATTCAAGATATTGAGACGGATGTATTCGCCGTTGGAGTTGATATATCCACTGCAGCAACTCTTACTAATTGTCCCCGTCAACCGTTTTTGAAAATGAAGAATTCAACTATAAGAACTATTGTGGTGGATATATACGTCCCAATGGTTTGAATTCAAATTTGACAATAAAAAGTGGTGAACTCAACATTGTAAATGCAATCCAGATTTGTTTTTTTTTTTCCTTTTTTTCAACAATTAAAATGTTGAAAACCTAAGTATGTGAAGAAGATGAGTAAAGGTTTCATTTCCAAGTTAACTCGGAGAGTTAGTTAAACCAGTTTTAGGGACGATTCACCTAGAAATATAGATCGGGTTTCTAATGGACTCTGACGAGGTTTAAGACTATGGTTTCAACTTTAAAAATGAACTTTATATAAAACCCACAGTAGACTCTGACCCTCTAACAGTGAGTTACACTCTCCACACCTACAACTGTTCAAATCACATCATTCATTTTCAACAAGTGCAAAGTGCCACCTACACCAACTCTCCTCTCTCTCTCTCTCTCTCTCTCTCTCTCTCTCTCACACACACACACACACAAATACCTTTTTTCTTTTTTCTCTTACAAATACTCTTGGCCGTAGGCAAGCATATATAACGGCCATCAAAAAAGTCATGATTCAATCAGGGATATACAGTAAGTTGTAAGAGAACAAAACAATAAAAGGAGGTAAGTATTTCAAATGGTAACGAAATTTATATGATTATAACCACTAACACATGCATATTCATCTTAATTATCTTAGCAGCAATATTGTCAGATTTCAATTAAATGAAAAGATTTGGGTGTAAGTTTACATATTATTTTCTTTTTTGTACATATTATATCTAGAGCATCTAGATAAAACTATAGCATTATATAACAAAGGAAAGAGAGTGAGAATTGGATTATCAATGTGTATCAATAATATATGTTGTCTATGTATATATGTAATTATGTAGAAGTGGGTGGGTGGATCATGGGTCATAAGTAAAAACAATGGTTTTTCAAAATATGGGTTGGAAGTTTTGGATTGAGATGAGGATCATCTCTATGATGAAAAGATCATCCTCACAAAAAATCAGTCCAATTTGAAACTTCTAAATCCATCAAAAGTGGTTTACAATTTATTGATAAAAAAATCGATAGTCCACATTCTAAATCACTTTTTATGGGATTAGAAGTTTTAGATTAGGCTGATTTTTTTTAGGATGATCTTCTCATCATAGAAATCACCCTTACAAAAAATCTGCTCAATCCAAAACTTCTAACCAATATTTTGAAAAATGAGTATCATTACATTGTTTTTACATATGTTTTTTTTTTACTTATGTCCCATAATCCGCCCCCTATATATATATATAGGGTCGAGTTCTGCTGCTAACCATTTGGCCAACATGTTTTGACCTACATGGGTTAGAAGTTTCATAATGGTCTAGCTGATTTTTGGTGTGGATAATCTCTATGGTGAGGAGATCATCCTCACCAAAAATCATCTCATTTTGGAACTTTTAACCCATCAAAAGTGGTTTACAAAACAAAACAAAACAAAAACCAACAACTCACGATTCTTCAACTTGTAAACATGGGATTAGAAGTTGAAGAATGGGTTGATTTTTGTGAGGAAGATCTCCTCACCATAAATATCGTCCTTACAAAAAATCAATCCATTCCGAAACTTTTAACCCATGTAGGACCAAACACGTTAGCCAAATAGTTGGCTCTTGAACATTGCTCATAGTCATATATATATAACGTCAAAGACCCCATGGGGATGCTAGTATTTTTCAACATATTTTTTGTAATAATACTCCTACTTATATTTGTCTTTTAGTGATATGTTGGACTTTGACATAAAAAATACTAATTTGCATTGATTGCTAAAATATTTATTGCAAATAAGATATTTAGAGTATCTCCAACAAAATTTTTTAAAATGTGTTGGCTCTTTATTTTAAAGAGTGAAAGGCAAAAAAATCGACTCCAAGAATTTCTTTAAAATTAAATGTTAAATTAAAGAGGGGATTTTCACTCTTTACATGTATAGAAACCTTCAAAACTAGTTATTTTAATGTTAAAAATGAAAAACACTTTCCTTACTAACTCAAGAAAATTTCAGATCTTACTAAAGATCATTAGACCCAATGGATTATCACATTAGCAATCTAACACAACAATCTAGATTTCATGAAAAAACCTATATCCAAAAAATAATAAATAAAATTTTCATTTTCTACAAGCCTGTGGTATCAAATCATGTTTTTGGATGTCAAGATGTGAGCTCACAACCCTTAGCAGAATTTAAGTAGATTTTAACAATATCTATTTGTAAAGTAAAATAATATTAAATATTAAGAATAAAAAAAGAAGTGTTGAGTCTATTGGAGTTGTGATCAAATTTTACACTAGTTAAAAATAACTTTTGTTACTTTTTTACAAAAGATGTTATTTATCTTGAATAACATTGTTGGAGATGCTCTTATATCTAAAGATTAAATGTTCTTAATATTTATTATGTAAAAAAAATAAGTATTTATTAGATAAAAAGACTAATATACCTTAATCTTTTTCATTAAAAGACAAAATGGATATAGATATTAAAAAAAAATAATGGAGAATGTTAATGTCCCCATGAAGTCTTAGACATTAGCATTCCATTATATATATAGGGTAATATTAGGTAACCAATGTTAGGGAGCCAACACTTATGTCCTATATAGTTTAAAAGTTTTGGATTGGGAAGATTTTTTGAGAGGACATTCTCTATATCCTCATCAAAAATGAACCCAATTTGAAATAAAACTCATAAAAAGTGGTTTAGAATTGTAGACCATCAATTTTTTACCATTAATTTGTAAATCATTTTTTATGAGATTAAAAGTTTTGGATTTGGCTTATTTTTTATGAGGATAATCTCATCACCACAGTGATCATCCTCAAAAAAATTCAGTCCAATTCGAAAATTTTAAACTATATTGGACAAGCTTTTAAACCATACATCTCAACCCTACATCTACATATATTATATATATATATTAAACTATCTCTCCTCACCGTAGAGATCATCATCACAAAATCAGCCCATTCCAAAACTTCTAACCCATATTTTGAAAATGTGTTTGCCAAATGTTTGCCATTGAACGCTACCCTATATATATATATATATATATTTTTGGTGAAGATGATCTCTATGATTAGAAGACCATCCTCCCCAAAAATCAGCCCATTCCGAAATGTTTAGCCCCATGTTTACAAGTTGAAAAATCGTGGACCGTCCATTTTTTGTAAACCATTTTTGAGGGGGTTAGAAGTTTTGGAATGAGCTGATTTTTGGTGAGGATGATCTCCTCACCATAGAGATCATCCTCACCAAAAACCAGTCCATTCCAAAATTTCTAACCCATGTAGGACAAAACACGTTTGTTAAAGTGTGTGGTAAAGCTTAGGGTGCTGAACGGGACCCTATATATATATATATATATATATATATATATATTATATAAAATACCCAGGCTATTTGACAACTGTTCATGAGATAAGAACCGGACAGTCCACATTTTCTATCATATATTAAATGAATACGGTTTTGTATTTTAAATGGATAGAGAGAGTGTGAGCAGCTAACTTTGACTTGCTTAGTCACCAGTCAAAGGGATGGTGTATACCTCTTACTTTTAAAAATCAAAAGTGTGGAACTGTGGGGGAACAGGTTGATCCATTTAGGATCTCTCAACTCTCAAGTCACTACTCACTGCTCTGAAAAGAAAAGAATAGAAAGGGAAAAAAGGTTCAAATTAAAAAATAACTGATCAATGACCATCTGCATGCATCTAAAATAATATTGTCATTTTTTTTAAAATATATGTATACATATATACATACATACAATACATACATAAAGAATGATGGGCCCACCCTGCAAGAAATATCATATTAGCTTTTAGGGTACTTGGAAAGAAACCTCTATTTTGTAGTATGTGGAGTGGGAAGCTATCATGCAGTATTGTATATGGGGGGAGAATTTTTTGCTGGAGATGTGCCCTCTACATTAACACTTGGAACAATTACAGTTCTGAGATATCCATGTAATGGATTTTTCTAATATCAAATGCAATATAATGGACAAAAATCAACAAGGAGACTTGATTATTGATATTGGGGTCTACTGCACAAAGTGGTGCTGGTGAAAAATATATGTTTTGATTGGATGATAGAGTGGGCCATAACATAACAGACATCTTGGATGTTTGTATCCAACTTTTCATAGACATCTCTCTATGTTAGTGGGGGCGACTTTCTAACTCTAACCACGGAGAGGGAGAGGGAGAGGGAGAGGATTGGAATTAATCGGCAAAATATGAAGGCCGAGGAAATGGGGTTGAGGTTATAAATATGAGCACACCCACTTGTCTTAAATTCATCACCATTCACCACCCCTGAAGAGAGGGAAAGAGAGAAAGAGATGGTTTTTTGAGTTTGTCGAGGGATTCTTTTGTCCAGAACAGACCCAAAGACTGCGTTTTGTTTGATACTTCTTCTCTCACTGATATCAAATAGAAAGACAGATAAAGGAAAGGGGAAGAGAGAAGGGTTGGGGTGGGGTGGGAGAAGTAAAAGAACAAAAAAAAATGGATATTGAGAGGAGCAGACAGAATTTCAAAGAAGAATCTATGTCTGTTGAGGACGTCTCTGTTGATTGGAGAGGTCGACCCTGCAAGCCTAACAAACACGGTGGAATGAAAGCTGCAACCTTGGTTCTTGGTCTCTCTCTCTCTCTCTCTCTCCCAACGTACACACACAACCATGCAACTTCTTGCTTTCTGTCTCTCCATCCATGTTTTTCTCACGTTTCAGATCGACAAAATAAGACAACATCTAACAGACCAAGGACACATATCGTGTCCAACTTTCAAATTTATCACATCTTAGTTCCTTCTTTTTTTTTCTTTTTCTTGTATGCAGTTTTGGTTGCTTTCCCATAATATGGCCTTAAGGTGAATGGGTACTTAATTTAGTTGGCTCAAGAGATATATTTTATTTTTACTGAGTTTGAGTTTTGATTACAACCAAATATGTTGGTGGATATTCGGTAGAATGCACTCTACTCATAACATGTTTGCTACTAAATTTTGGTTGGAAGTTTAGTGCTACTGAGTTTGTTCGAATTATTTCTTGTCTGTGTGTGGGTGTTCATTATTATTATTATTATTATTATTTTGGGGAAATGATTGTGGGTAGGTTTATGAATGGGTGGTGTTGCAGGACTTCAAGCATTTGAGATAATGGCAATTGCTGCTGTAGGGAACAACCTCATAACCTATGTCTTCAATGAGATGCACTTCCCTTTGGCTAAATCTGCAAACATAGTGACCAACTTTATAGGGACTGTCTTCCTTCTGTCTCTCCTTGGTGGGTTCCTCTCTGATTCTTATCTTGGGAGCTTCTGGACCATGTTGATATTTGGGTTTGTAGAACTCTCAGTAAGTCTCTCTCTCTCGCTCTCTCTCTCTCTCTCTCTCTCTCTCTCTCTCTCTCTCTCTCTCTCTCTCTCTCTCTCTCTCTCTCTCTCTCTCTCATTCAAAATCTTAACCACTAAATTAAGGTTTATCTCAATTTTTACATTCTAGATATACTGTTTCTCTCAAAGTCATTCATCCAACTGGAAAAAGTTGGCAGAAAGTATTTTATTTCATTTTTCAAAAGAATTGAACTGATAAAGGTAGATTAAAACAACCAATTAACCTTACAAACTAAAATTAAAACAATTAAAAACACTGATTACGTAATAAAAGAAGAAGAAGAAATCTTACACTTAGGGGTGTTTTTGGTGAGTTTACAGGGTTTCATATTGTTATCAGTCCAAGCCCATCTCCCTCAACTAAGGCCACCCCAGTGCAACATGGCAGCTGAAGGAGCCGAATGCTTAGAAGCCAAAGGCTTCAAGGCTTTAATATTTTTTGTGGCACTTTACTTGGTGGCCTTGGGGAGTGGTTGTGTAAAGCCCAACATTATCTCTCATGGAGCTGATCAGTTCAGGAAGGAGGACCCCAAGCAATCAAAGAAGCTCTCCACCTACTTCAATGCTGCCTACTTTGCTTTCTGTGTTGGGGAACTCGTGGCCCTTACTGTCCTTGTGTGGGTCCAAACGCGTTCGGGCATGGATGTTGGTTTCGGTGTCTCAGCAGCCGCCATGGCAATGGGTTTGATCAGCCTTGTTTCTGGTACACTTGTTTACAGGAACAAGACCCCTCGTGGAAGTATCTTCACCCCAATTGCCCAAGTAATTAATATTCCTAATTTTATTTCTTTTCGCCTCCTAAATATAAGCTGATGGATTCAAATTGTTGTTTGGTTCGAATAAATACTTTACTTTTAGATAATTAATATTTATTTGGTTTTTTTGGGGGTGGGTGGGCATGTCTATGCTGATCAGGAATGGGTCATTAGCTTTTGCTTTGCAAGGTTAATTAATTAATGGAAAATGCTGGAATGACACAAACGGAGACACAAAGGTGACAAAAATGATGTGGTGGCTCGCGGAAAAGCATCTACATTGTGTCTCCGTTTGTGTCACTCCAGCATGACTCTTAATTAATTAATAGTAAATATATGGATGTTTCCTTACTTATATAAGCTTGGATGGATATGAGGATATGCATAGGAACAATTTCTTTAACATCAGCTTCTGTAATAATTCAAATTTTTATTTTTATTTTTTTTCTTTCTTTCTTTCAGGTGTTTGTAGCTGCAATTATAAATAGAAACGAAGTTTGTCCATCCAATTCCGATATCAATTCCACATCTAATGCTAACCATCTCTTCCACACCAAAAAGTTCAGGTGTGCTCATATTTCAAAGTGTTACATTATTTAGTTTATTTCATTTTCTTATTTTAATATAATTCAAATAGGTTTATGACTTAATTAACTTTGTAGCCTAGTCAAGAATCAAGATCATGGGGTCTTAATCTAATTTGAATTTTGAAATGCTAAATATAAGATGGTCAGTTAGTTCATGAAATGTAGTAAAATATTTAATTGACTAGACTAGACGACCTGCGATCCTAGTAGAGTCATTAATATCCCATAGTCAATCTTTTGATGGGTTTAAGCCCACTGCTGGCTTAATTGGCTTATATTAAAAGTATATATAAATATATAAGGATATATAGTTATGTTGGTACTGAGATTAATTTCCAATTTGATCAAAATATATAATATTGTTGGCGTTCATGTATGTCTAGTAGTTTTTGTGTAGCCAGTTAGTGTCTATCATGATATATCAATCAGACCACCTTTCTTTCTTAATTATTAGAAATTTGTAAAAAAGTTTAATTATTTGGATCATTAGGTTCTTGGACAAGGCCTGCATAAAAGCACAGGATGGAAATACAAAGGAGAGCCCATGGAGACTATGCACTGTGGCCCAAGTGGAGCAAATCAAGATAATCTTCTCAGTTTTTCCAATCTTTGCCTGCACCATTATCTTCAATACCATTCTGGCTCAGCTCCAGACATTTTCAGTACAACAAGGAAGTGTTATGAATGCTTGGCTCACTAATAGCTTCCAGATCCCTCCCGCCTCGCTTCAGTCTATCCCATACATCATGCTCATTTTTGTGGTTCCCCTATACGAGACGGCCTTTGTGCCACTAGCACGCAAGATCACTCGCAAGGACTCTGGAATCTCCCCTCTACAACGAGTGGGTGTCGGCCTCTTTGTTGCCACTTTCTCCATGGTATCAGCTGCTTTAGTGGAGAACAAAAGAAGAAATTACTCTAACATTAATAAGACTTTGTCCATCTTTTGGATCGCACCGCAGTTTCTGATTTTTGGACTCTCAGAGATGTTCACAGCTGTGGGTCTCATTGAGTTCTTCTACAAACAGTCCTTGGAAGGGATGCAATCCTTTCTAACAGCTATCACCTACTGCTCATATTCATTTGGATTCTACTTGAGCTCCCTCCTTGTCTCTCTTATCAACAAAATCACCTCAAATTCATCATCTACTGGCCGGGGGTGGCTCAGTGACAATGACCTCAACAAGGATAGACTAGACCTTTTCTATTGGTTGCTTGCTGCCCTTAGCCTCATTAATTTTCTCAACTATCTATTTTGGTCTAAGTGGTATTCTTACAACCCATCTTTATCACCTACTACTACTCCACCACACGATTCCTATGGGGAAGACTTAGACCACCAAAGCTTCATCAGCTCTTCAAAGCATATTGGACCTCAAAATATTTTACCTTAAAAAACATTATCTTCCTGATCATATTTTCCTTCCCTTTTCTCTTGACTTTTGTTTAATAATAATAATACGTTGTTGGTTTTAGTCCCACTTAGTGCACTTGCTAGGTTGATAAGCTTTGTGCCTTCCTTTTCTTTCTTTAATAATTGACTGTGTAAGGTGGACTTTTAAGGGTCCCAAGGTCGTTGATTTCATCCCAAGGCCTGTAAGAAGGTTAGGTCTAATCCCATCTACAAGATTCAATGTATTCTTCTATTTTTTCTCCTTTTCTTCACCTAGTGTCATTCTATGGTCATGGGTGAGGAGGATTTACATCACATGTTGAAGGGAGGAAAAAAAAAGAAAGATGATAGTGGTGGGATAGTGCTTTTAGCTTTAGTTAGTTAAAAGATGGATCTTTATAAAGCAGATCCACCAATCGTGATGTGATACATGTATATTGAAGATTATGAAGCATCTTATCGATATAAAGTTCAATTATCTTTTTTTATTTTTTTATAAAGAAAATGTGTTTCTAGCCCTCCCATGGAAATTGTTACGATATTGTTATTCCTTTCTCAATCATTTACCTTTCCCCAAGAAACATGTCTCAAACATGTTTCCTGTTGGAGAGGTAGGCCCTTCAGCATTGGCTGGGAATGTTTGCTAAAAGCCTATCGTGGTCCCACCAGCAATTATCTTTGTTCAATGACATGGCGAAGTGTAGACACACAAGGATATATAGGATGGACTACTTGTGATACTGAAAATTAACCTGATTAGATTAGAAGATACATAGTTTCTAGTAACGGACAGACCCATGAATATGTATAATGTCTCATACACACAAGGATTGTACTTACTCTTGGATTTATGGATACCCCAAGTGATCATGATTAGATCTTAAAACTCAAACGTATAAATCCACTCATTAGAAAGGCAACTAGAAGGCTTATCTCACTATGGTCACACTCTCTGGTACTTAAAGTTATACGACATCAATAGTAAGCTTCTTTGTAAATCATGTAGGAAATAAAAATAGAGGGAACAAAAACAAAACAAAACAAAAAAAAATTGAACCATTGATAGATAGGAATAATTGTGTTCACTTGAAAGCATCACGGAGTCTCCTACCTTTGACCTAACCAGTAAAGTTAATTCTATTCCAGACCTTGAACAAAGAAAATAATTATTCACCAAGTATAATTTTATGATTCGTGTTGGAGTGACCTCAAGATTGGACCTCATATCGCACATCTTGACGTGAAAGTGAATAAGAATCATAGATGCTTTTTCACTCGTATCTTAGGGAAAAGAATCTATGGTTCTCATACAATTTCACGTCAGGGTGTGCGATGTGAGGTCCAATCTTGAGGTCGCTTCAAAATTATTCTGAGATAATCTGACTACCCCACGTGACACACTCAATTGACTCTCCTGATGTGACAAGTTTGGGAACCATATATCTGTGTGCCTCGGGATACACATTTTTATGGGAAAGTGCAGTTTTGTATCTCGAGGAGCACATATCTACTGTTCCCAGACTTGTTATGTCAGGAGAGTCGATTGAGTGTGCCACGTGAGGTAGTCAGATTATCACGATGCTATTCTAATTTTATATAGAGACATTTACCGGACAGAGCTATTTGTTGCAATTTTATTACAAAAACTACTTTACTTTGTCGTTACTTGAACAAACCTTAGTTTAAGAATCATGCTACTTGATAAGATTTCAAACCTTACTAAGTGTCGGTGGGCCCACATGGATAATCAAATTAGCAATCCAACAATACAGACTTCTTGAGTTTCATGGAAAATTTCAGATTCAAAATAAAAATATTCAAAAAAGAAACTCTTTTTGACCTTGATCGTAGGTGCTGAAAATGGATGGCTACTGAACTCCCAAATTTAAAACTAAAGTTATTGGTGAAAATAATATTTTTTTTTCAAAGTTCTTAGAATTTTGTCCATCGTAACCCAGTGACATCAGATCACGTTTTTGTTTGCCTCAAATTGGTGCAGATAGAATCCACTCCAAAGGTATGTTAAGTAACAAATTAACATCATAATTTTGAATTTTATGACGTGGATCCCCACTCCACGGTTTGCTCCGTAACACATACACTTGATAAAGTGAGGTTTGGTGGGTAACAAACTTGATGAAGTGAGCTTCCCTTGGAGTTGTCAGAATTCAAGGGAGTATTTGTAATAAAAATGCAACAGTTGGGTCTGCTGGGTAAATCACTCTTTTATATATGTGGTAAGAGGACAAGAGAAAGATTAAAAATTAAATTTAGACTAAGTGAGATAGGAAAGAGATGCAAAACGAAAATACTCACGGCTCATCCCATTTTCCTTGCTTAGGAGAAATGGAATGGAAGCAATGTAGTTGGTGTAGTTGAAGGGGACGGAGCAGAGCAGGTCTCTCTTCTCTAATTGCATTTGGTTTGTTAATTATACAACAATTGAAAGAAGAAAAAAAAACACTAATCTAACCACCCCGTTTTAAACCTCTAGAATAATATTTTGTTTGAAGAGTTACAATAAACTGATGCTCTTGACGTGGCAGTACACAAAATCATAGATCTTTTTCATTTTTCTTCAGGATACATAATGAAAAAGATATATGGTTCTGAGCATATACGACGTCAAAAGCATCAGTTTTGCAAATCGATTTATCATTAGTCTTTTTTAAAACTTATTGAAGCCCATTAAGCTTGTCTTCAAACCTCTTGTTGGCAGAAGTCCCTTATTTTTTTCAGAAAATCTTATTGTCTTCAACCTCCCCTAAAACCATATCCTGTTCTTGAGATTTTTTTGCCAAAGGAGAGAGAATCTCTTGTTTCAAGAGGAGTAATGCAGTGCAATCAGCCCAAGTGGGATCACAAATCTAAACGAACGATGGATTCAAAATAATCCAAGAAAACCTATTCTTGAATGGAAACGTCAAGATCTTCAAAATCCATAGAAATCTATTATCTTTCCATTTTTATTCATGATTCCTTCATTTACCTTATTTTTTAGACATTTTTGTTATTTTAGGAAAGTTATGTTTTGTTAATAACTTTAGTTATAGAAGTCAGAATCACACACTGTCGATTCCCTCTTATTTATAACGTTGAGTGGTATACATTTCCACCCTTAGGTCGTTTTTACTATTTTTTTCTATTTTAACTATTTTTCATATTTTTCTAGGAATAACTCGTTTATATAAATAGTATTATAACTCTACTATGAGAAAACATATTTGATTAATAAACTTTATGTTTTAGAGAATTTTCTTTTAATTCTTCAATTATTTGGTATTATGTATGAATCAACAAATTTTTTATGTCCAATTGTTCGGTATTCTTTTGAAAATAAACAAAGTGATTAGAAGACAATTTCCCCCCTGCACCAGTTGATATCAAAGCTTGCGTCGATCACGTAGCTTGTTATTCTCATCGAAATGTCTCTGAGAAGACAATCGATTCAACATGATGCTACAGTAAAAGATATATACAAATTAAAAAAAGTCTATTGATTTGCTCTTTACGATCAAAATTAAATTCAAATATAGTAAATCATGTAATGTGGAATGTATTTTTCACTCCAATCTTATGTATGATAAATACAATGATGAAATTAAAGAAGAGGAAGTTGTTTAGGAATACGTAAAGGAGGCTTTAGCACCACGACAATCTTCTTTACATCCAAATGTTAATCTAATGATGGTTCGCTTTACAATAATGTTTTTCACAACATGCACGATGAGCAGAGAATTAGTTTGCAGTATAGTAATCGACAATGAAAACTTGAGGAACGTTCTTTTAAATAAATTATTTTCCAATTTACAAATAGGTGTTCAAATTCATCCACACTCTCTCGGTTCGAGAAGGTAATGGTGACTTTTGGTTTAAATTCAGCAAAGGTTTCAATCTTCCTACACTTGCAAAATTCATCAATCGTCTCGTTACATTGTGTTTTGGTTTGGCATTATACATCAAGAGGAGATAGATTTTGATTATGTGATATAATCAAAATCCTACTAGATGAGTTCATTGATGTATATCTCAAAAAACAATCATCTGGATGGCATTCAGATTATTATCCAATTGTTGAGTACAACAAGTTGATCATGAAAGCAATTGGACCATATGATTCAAACAACAACGCCTTGAACTCAAGGACGAGTTCCTTTCAACTCAAGAAGACTAATGCAATGAAACAAGCACAAATGGGACCACGGCTTCGAACGAGTGACGGATTCAAAATAATCCAAGAAGACCTATTCTTAAATGAAAATGTCAAGATCTTCAAGATCCATAGAAAGCAATGGACTTTCCATTTTTAAGCTTGATTCATTTGTTTATCCTATTTTTTAGATGTTTTTGTTATTTTAGGAAAGTTTTATTTTGTTAATAACTTTAGTTATAGAAGTCAGAATCACGCACCGTCGATTCCCTCTTATTTCTAAGGTTAAATAATATTTATTTTCATCTTTAAGTCATTTTTACTATTTTTAATATTTTTTTCTATTTTAACTATTTTTGTCTTTTTCAATGAATAAAACTTTTTTGTATAAATAGTATTGTAACTTCAATATGGGGGAACATCTTTGATTAATAAAATTTCGTTTTAAGAGTTTCCTCTTTATTTTATCAATTGCTTGGTATTCTGTCTAAATCAATAAGTTTTTTCTGCCCGATTGTTTGGTATTCTTTTAATAATCATTGAACTAATTGGAAGACAGTTCTTCACCCTGCATCACAATGAGGGTAAGCAAAATTTACCTTAGCAATTTAAGATTATTTAAGGGTTTTCTGGAAAAAAAAAATCGAGGATCTTGGCAAAGGTTGAAGATGTGGGCATTTCATTCATTATACATTAGTTTCTTGTGAAGACTAAAATCAAACCATATGTCATCAATCTGGAAAAACGAGATATCTCCAATTCTCACCAAAGCCTGGAGAGGTTCTTCAAAATTACCCATCCATTGGATCAAGTTACTCATGAACATAGTAACAAAAAACCTCTGATTTTTTTTAAGTCTTGTTTAAAACACATTTTGCCCCTCTAATAAGAAAAACAATAAATTTTAAAAGAATAATGCTGAAGTGACCTCAAGCTAGAACCTCATATCGCACTTCTTGACGTGAAAGTGTATGGGAACCACTGATGCTTTTCATCAAGATACGAGTGAAAAAGCATCTATGGTTCCTATCCACTTTCACATCAAGAAGTGCGATATGAGGTTCCAGCTTGAGGTCACTCCAACACGACTCAATTTAAAAAGACATGTTTTATGTTTAAACGTTTTTTTTTTTTTACATTTAAACACACTTTTTCAAAAAGTAAAATAATAAGAATCTTTTTTATTTAGTTCATAAATGTTGTTTAATATAAGGGTGTCAATGGGTACCATTGAATTGAATTGTAAATCTTGATTCCGATTTCATTTTTATTGGAACCGATTAGAGCCAGATCTAAAATGGAACTGAACCGATAGGAACCATAACCGTTAAGTTCTATCTGACGAGTGCCTGTGAGAAATTGGAACTAATTTATTTTTTCATTTCTTTTTACGCTATAGATGGTTTAAGGTATTCTTTTTTTTTTTCAAAATTAACGCTCTTCTAAAAATTTATTACATTTAAAGAAGATAATTTTTATATTTGAAAAAAAAAATCATTAACTTACGTCCTTAATATAAAAAATTTATAATTAAATTAATGATTTTGTTGATAAAATGTTAATTTTTTTTAAAGGAAAAAAGTTATAATTGATTTGAATTACTTTTTTTTCTCATTCGATTCTTAAGAAACCGAACTGATAGGTACCCGTGCTTTTTAGCAGTTTAGTTCCTATTTTATTTATTTTAGAATTAAAACTAACAAGAACCATAACTCAAAAAAATATATAATGATTATGATTCTAAGTGCCTTAAGAACCAAACCAGAACCATCTCATTGACACCCCAAGTTTAACGTAGAAATTTATAATAATGTCTTGATGATATAATTTTATTTTTTTTAATTTTCAATATTGTGCTATTTTTCTCAGAAGATACATGCTGGCTATGACTTGTTTTTATCATAAGATATATAATTGTGTGAAACCATGTTGTCATGCATAGAAATATTAAATAGTATTTTTTCTCAAAAATATATTAAAATCTTAAAATAAATTTCTAATATATATTATTCTCATATTTTTTTTAATATATATTTTTATTTTATATTTATCAATTTTTTGAATTTTAAACCTGTGTTCCAATTATCAAAATTACCCTTGAGATAAGTGTCCTTGGATATGTGTTATTATGATACATATTAATTCATCCTTTCGATTTTGTGTTTACAGTTAGGAACCATCCTCGAGAGAAATATTCCCAGGATGCTTTCTCTGGGACACATAAGTGTCAACCATTTGGACTTTATATTTATATAGTCGGGATCACATGTTTTTTCTTGATGGGTCCGTGTCTATGATCTTACCACTTTTTTTTTTCTTTTTTTCTTTTTTTTTTTTTTTTTAAAAGTCAACAGGATTATCACAGACCAGACCAGACCAACTACAACCTCAGGAAGAGCAACCCTTTTTTATAGTAGGAAAGAAGAGAAAATTGGGAGGAAAAGGGCCCACAAGTGTATCAATCAATCTCCATTCGATCCACACTAGTAACTAATATATTTGAGTCATGATTTTCTGACTTGAAAAACTGTATTTGATCTATACTCGATTGATGTGGCAAGTGCACAGAACCATAGATCTTTTTCTTTGAGATACACGAGGAAAAAGTCTACGATTCTATACACTTGCCACGTCAATTGAGTACAAATACTCGACTCATTTTATCATTAGTCAATATTATTTTCCTTCACAATTTCTAAGATGTGGAAAACGGAAAATATGAAGCGATTAATTTGGAGAGCTGCTATTGGCACTCCAACTTTTACTTATTGCACCCCCAATTTCTTAATTTATTTAAGGCGCCCTAATTAAAGATAAAGACACACCATTGGGACATTACAAAAGTTTAGTTTACATAGAAGTATAATACATTCAAACAACTTTAACAGTTATTTATCATTAGGATTAGGCTCATATAAAATCCTAAATCTAACAAAATAGAAATCTAAACAAAGAGGGATTATTTTAATTGGAGTGTAATAAGTAAAAGCTGGGGTTGCCAATAGCAGCTCTCTTAATTTGTTGCTTCATGTATTCTTCGAAAATAAACAAAGCAGTAAATTCATTGCTCTGCCCTCAGTTCCTCACCACTTGACAATAAAATACGGCGAGTTTTTAATCTTTAAACAGGCATAGCATTCACCTCGTCTTTTAAAGGAAGTCAACAATTTCATCATTTTTGTCGAATTTAAAATGAAAAAGTAGAGAAACCACCATTTGTGGTTGACAGTTAAAATGAGACGTTTTTTTTTCTTTTTTCTTTTTTCTTTTTTTCAAATATGGGGTGCATCATATTAACACCCACCATCTGTGCACCTACTTACTCTTTGCACCTCCCTAAAATCCCGCCACCCCAACCCAACCTTCTTTTAATTTACTCCATGCAAAACTACCCCTACCTCTATCTTTCTCTCTCTCTCCTTATTTGCGAAAGGTTTCATTTTGTGATACAAGAAACAATATCTTAAGATGTTACATAGTAAGCAATAAATGATGATGAAAAACTTCAACCACTGAACTAGAGAGTAGTAGGAAATTTTTTCCGAAAAAAAAAAAAACGAAATTCCATTCGTTACCAAATAATACAATTCCGGTAGAATCCTACAAATCAAAATGGAAAACTTACGTTGCGTCCTACCGTATCCCGAGGCAGAAGCTCGATCGTTCTGTGATAGTTAAGTACCGGGGGGGAGGGGAGTCAGAAAACCATTATTCTTCTAAAATTAGTGTGAAAGGTTTTTGTTAAGGCTAATTTGGTCATTGCATCATTTTTAATTCTTTAAAAAAAAAAATTGGACAAAAAATCGGATGCTATATTATCATCTCAATGACATCTACACAATAACTGATACTAATGCAATAATAATAAATACTAAAGTGCTTGAATTACAGCAAGTGTTACCGTGGAACCAATTTTACGAATCAACTCCCCCAAGCCCCCAACACCCCAATCCCCATCCCCATCCTCACTTTGTATATTGATTTGGTCCAGTTTTACGATCCGTATATTAATGGGCGAGGAATTGCAGACAGGGTTTGGAACCTGCTTAGCTGCAATAATGAAACCAAAGAAGAATCACTTCTTTAGGCGATGGTACTTATTTAAGCTCAGTGATGTGATTTGAATTCTAAGCCAGTATGTTGGGTAATCATAACCAACACCACCAGTTCATTGACCTCTCTCTCTCTCTCTCTCTTTTTGACTTTCGACCTTGAAGCTCTGTTTAGCATCTAGATGCAAATATTAATTGACAGATGAGAAGAAAAAAAAAAAAAGCATCTCACGCAAAATAGAAGTAAGTTACAATAAAGGCCACTTTGAAGAGATAAAATGGATGGCCAGACCCAACCGCTTACAGGTAAAATCATAGCTGCAACTACTATAAGAAAACATCATCAATTGGTTCTCCCCTTTTACTTCTTGCTATTGACGCTGGCTTTTCAATATTTTGTTCCCACTATAGATTGTGAGGTGTAAAGCTGCAAATCAAAACTCGGTATAAAAAAAAAAGATTGAAATTACAAAACCTTTGCACCAGAGAACACTCCAGTGCACAAGTTACTTCGATGATAATGGTGGCATACTCTTTTTCTTCTTTGATTTTTGTTGCACAGGTCATCGAAGATGGTTAGACTCTGCCGGGCATATATATCACTCATTGCGGATGGAATTATACTTTTCCCCAAGTGTTGGGGATTTCATTATTTCACCCATGAGGCTCTTGAATTTAAGGCTGCAATCTCCTCCACTGCAACAAATAAATACCCGTGAAACGCAAGAAGACAAAACAAAATGGCTAAATTACAGTATAATCATTTTTTTTTATCAATTACAACAGTTATCATTGAACTACCGTTAGAAGTCTTGAGATGTAAAGCACAAACTATAGTAACAATCAGTAGCCCTTTCTCACCAACCATTCAATATGACTAAACAGACAAAATCTCTGATATCAACAATCAATGCAATCAGATAATTAGTCTTCTGCTCTCTAGATATTTTTTTTAGATCCTCCTCTATACCTTTCCAGTTATTCTGGTGTTGGATAAGATGCATACTGGAACAAAGCTTTGAAATAATCACATGCTAAATTTTGAACTTTAGTTACAACAGTCGAGTGGCTATCCACGTCATCAAATCGTGTTTCACAAGTAACCAGCCATAGCACAAAGAAGCTATGATACCTGGGTACTTCAATATTCCCAACGTACCCATAGCAACACGATACTGATTCCATGATTGCATTGGCACTTCTATATTAAAAGAAGCATATAAATATAAACAAGTAATACTGAAGGAAAAACAAAGTAATATTAGATGATTCACTGCATTTTTCATGATGAAGATTGTAGATCATGGTGTAAGATGAGATACACGTATCTGTATTTGTATTCCCAGATTTGGGGAAACAGGGAGTCATATCCTTGTTTCATTATCGTAGGTTTATTATACATAAGAACAGAAAGACTGAAAAAGACGTTACTCATGGAATCATAGTTGTTGGATAGTTGAAGTGGAGGTGTCCTTGAGTGCTATGTGAGACACATTAATCAAATTAAAAGGAATATTTTATATGACAACGGTAAAACTAACTATGCTTTATGAGGCTGGATGGTGGATGGCCAAGAAGTATGATGTTAATAAATTGATTTTGGCATTAGATGAGGATGTTGATATGGATGAGTGGAAACTTAGGAAACATAAAATTAGATGTGACGGTGTTCAAGAAAATGCGAAGCACTCCAAGAGGCAATAACCCAAGAGAAGGTCAACTGAGATGGTTCGGGCATGTTCAACAAAGGTTGATTACAACCTGAGGTAGAAAAAATATTCAAGTTGAAGGTCCTAAAAGAATGGATAAGACCCAAAAGAACTTGAATAGAGACGGTGAAAGCAAATATGAAATCTCTTTCAATAACAGAAGACCTAAGTCTGGGTAGAATGGAATGGAAGAATAAGATTTGTTTAGACAACCGAAAATCTTTGGTGGAAGCCTTCGTGGTCAATATCATTGTTTTATCGACCATAAGACTTTGAGCTGAATAGCATAAAAAAAACTTGAGGCTTTTCAACAAAGATTGCAGTAAATCAAATTCCAAACAGTGCCTCTATTCTGTATTCCACTCTTTGAAAAGGCTCATATTTGTCGTAAATGCCCAAGTATAACAAAAAAAATCTGGGAAAAAGGCCACAACTCACATGGAAATGGCTGACCAATTCCTCTGCTATTTGGCATGAATGATGCAAATTTTATGATTCATGTTGTTAACCAACCATTTACCCCAAAAGACTGATCTAATGGGGAAGGTGCATGAATATAAGAGGGTCACGGGTCGAACTGAGGCACGATATGTGAGCATGTGACACCCGAGAGCAGAGGCGGATTACACAACACTTTACTCTCCGTCACCCATGAGGGTGGAAAATTCTTTGGAGGAGACTCAACCCCGTGACCTTTACAAACCAAACCTAGCACTCCAATACCATGTTAACCAACCATTTACTCCAAAAGACCAATCTGATGGGGAAGGCACAACTATAAATATAAGAGGGTCACGGGTCGAACTGGGGCATGATACATGAGCACGTGACATCCAAGAGTGGAGACGGATAACACAACACTTAACACATGTTCCATCTACACTGATCCCATAATTTTATCATCAAGTTGTTTCATCCTCTCAAAATTCTATGATTCATATATGCACTATCATACATGGGGTGGGGGGATGGGAAAATGTTCTCATAACCTATTGGAACTTGTGAGCTTGCACCCAACTAATACTCGGGGCACGTGTAGTCCACTCTCCACTTTCTGAGGTGTGGTCTTGGCCATCTCACCAATCCTTATATGGCTACTTTCAATTTTCTTACTGATTCATAGTTCCAGATATGTCTACGACTCTACAGTGCTCATGTGACTCGAGAAACAATTAACATGAGAAAGTAAATCTAAAGTTTTAGGTCCAAACCTTATGCGGTTCAAGGAGGCAATGGCTCGAAGAGCACTCCGGATCATGTCCTCATTACGGTCCACTTCTTGCTTGACAGCATCTGGCTTTGGCTTGTGATTGATGGTCTTTTGAAGAGGATCAACCAATGAGTCCAAAACTAGAAGTTGGAAAAAAAATCAGCACGATATATAAAATTAATGATATACACCGATCCTACAAAAGAAAATAAACCACAGAAGGATGATACTAACCTGCAAGTACAGCAGCAGGACACTTGTCAGCAAGTTTTGAGAGGATAAGATGGCAGGGCATTTTAACATCATAATGATCTGGAAAGAGCACAAACTCCAAATTACAAGGGAAATTGATAAATAGGATAACTGCAACATGGGTCTATTTTTCAATTTTATTCTGATGAAGTGAAACGAAGATTTTTCCAATAGAGAAAATAAACATAGATAAAGAAAATTTTCCGCCGTAAAAATCATGAACTAGAATTAAATTATTCACATATAATCCGCCAAAAGGGCTGAGTAGTTGACATAAATGGTTGAACCAATACAACACTGGTGAGTTCTTTAAATGGGAAAATAAAAAACCATTTTAAGAGCTGATTCTACTTGTCTACAGAGATCATCATTGAAACCTTATTCCAAATATATTTTTCATTAATTAGATAGAGAACTACATGTCCATCACCGATCCCTCATCTAGTATCATAATTTTTCTTGTGTACAGTTAGCGCCATCCAGAAATAGACTGTGATAAGAAGTTGACGGATTCACCACATTTAACACAAATGCCAACATCCAACAAAAAAAAAAATTAAACAAACGATGAAGGGTGAGATAGGGTGAATACTAACCATCTAAACCAGATTTAAGGTAAGGAACAATGAAAGATGAAGGGTTCATTTGATCAAGACAAGTGTCCAGCAGTGTGTCTACACATTCAAAAGCTGCTTTTCTTAACTCAAGGCCATCATCCACAATGTGCTTGAAAGGACCAAGATCAACAGTCCTTATCAATTCTTGCTGCACCAAAAACAGTAGCTACTAAGAATATGACCAGAAACTAAATTAAAACAGGGAAAAAGAAGAAGAAGAATTAAACAAGCTACTTTATGCAATAGAGATAAGAAGTTCTTGAGTACCCCCATAAATGTAATGAACAAAATTAACAATCTCATGCAACAAGAATAGCGAATGACAGTATTTATATATATTTCTTTTAGGTTTCGAGAATTCTAAGTAAGATGTTATTTTCTTGTTGGTTCTACTTCAAAATAATGATATTTTGAGGACTTTTTATTTCTTTTAACTTTGTAAGTACACTCCCAAAGCATAGACCTCAATACCATAAAAATAGAACTGATCAAAGAAATAATTATGGTTGATTGGCATTAATCATTAAATCTATTTGGTTCGGGGGGGAAGGGAAAGTAAATAGTAGGTCTAGCTTAGATGGATTCGGGCCGCAATGTCCAAGGAAATGCCTAAGTACAAGCACAACTATAATTACTAACACAAATTGCTAAAATCATTATATTCATATAAGTAATAGCACAAACATCTGCATTCTGCAGTTTTACTAATACGCTCAAACTATTATCCACAATTTGACAACCCATGCGGCCACTCGTATTTACCATATAATGCATCTGCATCAAAAATTGCCAAGTCAAGTTCTTGTTTTTTTATGGGTAAGCTGAACTTGAACCCACGACCTCAAAGTTGTTTTGCAAAGAGTCAAAACCAACTGAGCTATGGGTCCAAGCCCACCACGTCAAGTTCTTGTTGATAGATGCTGATATCATAGAACAATAATTTATAACTATATTTTACCTTAACAACAGTCTGGTCATAAAGAAGCGGTAATAATTCCGGAAGAAGGGCCTTGACAAGGTTTGGTTTATTGTGAGCAGCTGTACTCAAAGCCAAGACAGCTGCGCGTCTCACATGCTGAGCAAGCATTTAAAGATTCAAACAAAATCATTAATAAGCAAATACCCAAGGGGAAAATGGAATAAGAAGACATGAACACAAAAACTCGACAAAATAATGCCAAGCCATTGGTAGCTGAAAATATATTGTTTTCATTAAAATATTAAGAATACCCGATCATGGTCCTTAATAAGCATAAGGAATGATGAAATCTCAGGGTATATAATCTCATCTATCCTTTCTGGCCGCTCAACGATCGAATATTTTACTGCAATGACAACAGTAGCTCTGGTGAAAGCAGCTGGACTGGTGGTTCGCACCTATAGAAATTTAGCAATAGGTATAAAACAAAGAGTTACGCTAATCACATGGTACCAGCTAAAATTCAGAAACAATAACCTAAGTATAGAGAACATAAAATCATTCAATTTATGATGAAAATACCTTAAGTGCTGGAACAAGCTTGCTAGGCTCTATAAGCGCGATTTTACCAAGACACTCAGCTACAACATTGCGAACACCCTCTTCATCACTTTCGCAGTGGTTAAAGAGTAACTTTAGTATCTTCTCAACACTAGTGTCCTGAAACTCACCCTGCCCAGATTTACCTACTGATTGCCTAGCTATAACCTGCATGATGAAAATCGTTTACACAATCAAATGTTGTGTTGAAACAAGTACATCAAGTTCTTACTAGAATCACAAGTCGAGAGTGAACCTCTTTCAAAGAATGGAGCAATAGGTACTGCTGCTTCTGTTGATTATCAATTTGATCCAAAATAAAAGGCAGGTACTTCAATAGATTTCCGACAGCTATATTTCCCAGAGCATAAGAGGCAGCAGACTTTATCTCTTCAAAAGGAGATTGGAAGGACTCAATAACAATACTCTCAATGTGAGCATGTGAGCTAAGATCTTTTCTTCTTCCAATTTCTCCCAGACATAGCAATGCCAAGTGTTGTTTAGCCTATAAAAGTAATGACATGTCTTAAATAAGAATGGGTAGCACAGAAGGTAACTTGAACCCAAAACCACTCAAAAAAAGTGGGTAAATGAAAATGCTAAAATTACTTAAAATATCTTATCACTACTCAAAGAGAGTTCCATATGCAAGGATGAAACAATGGACATGATACCATAGAACAAAACATATGAGCTAGCATGTTGATTCTTTAGTTAGTGGAAATCCCTAAAGTATTTGACTTCCCTATGTATGTAAGGGACCTGGCATCATTTGAAAGAAGATTTATATCTTGCCCAGTTTATATGGAGCCACCAACCCCTTCAATAAATGTTTAGATAATGGATTTAACTTGAACTTGAATAGCACTCCCCCTGATTATAAAAGCTGGCTGGGAAATGTGTCAGAGGTACCACCTTACCTGACTATTGAATGAAATGCATTACCAACCAGGCACCAAAAATAATTTCCAGTGAAGATAGTCCAGAACGCAAATTGTATTTTCTGTAGAAAATCGGAGAAAACAATGCCACCTATTCAAGGGGATTATGGTCTGTATCCTTGCAAGAAGTCTCATCAGTAAAAGGTTAAGTAACTGCATCAAACAAGTCTCCTTTTTTTCGATAGGTAAATGCTTGATTAATGGTTACTGACAGGTATTAGTGGTTAGCATAAGAAGAATGGGTTCAAGGGGGTTTGAACCTAGGACGTGGGAACAACTCTCAACACATCTTACCACTTAGCTAAGTGGCACTTCTTCAAACAAGTCTCCTTTTGTGCATTGATTCATCAAGTCTGGATGGAAAGGTGCGCCAGATTACCCAGGAATGAGTTTAATCCTTCTGAAACAGTGCTGCTGAAGAGTGCGAGGGATATGGTTCTTAAATTCTTGGACTTTTTGGAATAAATTAAAGATTGATCTCAACAGGGATTTTTTCCATTCTTGGGACCTGAGAGGTGGATATGGAGCTATTCTATGAGATCATAGAGGGGAGGTGCTGGGCTGCCTCGCTGGCTGTGCTCAACCGAAGAGTGTTCTCCACCATGAGTTGCAGGGCATTTTGGAAGGCCTCCAACTCGCTATTAGGAAAGGTTACTTGAAGGTGTCAATAGCTTCAGACTCCTTGCTTGTTATTTGGTGCCTCAAAAGCAGCTGGGAGGTTCCTTGGGCAGCTAGCCATTTAGTGGGCCTGCTTAAATTGTTGGTAGTTTGAGGATATTGTTTTCACCCATGTATACAGCAAACGAACACGGCAGCAGACTTGTTAGCTTCCTTGGTTAGTTCTTTTGGTAGTGTGGAATCGTCTAGAGAAGAGTAAGTCAAGATATGTGTAAGATCCTCCTAAAGGACAAAGCAGGTAGATTGTACCTTAGATTGTCTGGTTTGGAGCTTGCCTTAATCCCGATAATTATTCAAAAAAATAATATTAAAAAAATAAGGTTACAGTAGTTTACTATATCAACTCCATAGTTTACCGAAAATCAAATTCTAGGCTACTAATGAATTGATGATATAAGATAACAGAGACTTTTCTGGTCATTTCAAGTGCATACCATATTATCATAGACTTTTCTTGTCATTTCAAAAGTATACTAAATTATTTACTGATTAAGTGAAAGTGAGCAGTGTGCATATGCTCAGAGCCTCATGATGCGTAGGTCCAAGCATATACCACATTATGAATTCTTCAGGCTTCACTACCTTCAGTTTGCTACCAAATAATGTATGGCCAAGCTTCCATGACAGGGTTCAGATTCTAACTTTAAATGTCTTTCGGGATTGAGTTCGAGGCTTTGATGTTTCCAAAAGTATTGACCAACAAATGTGGTTTCTCCAAATAGATTTCAAATACTGGACATAAACCTAATCTATTAACTTCGACCTCTTGAAAAGTTGGACACCTAAAATTCTACAGATATTACCACCTAGGCAAACTTGGCTGAATAATTTCATGCTTGGCCAAATCCTTGATATAAGAATTTGATTTTTGATAAGTTCTATTGAAAAAAGATACAAAAGGCGGTTGAGGTGACCAACTAAGGAAACTAACACACACACCACATAGAGTCCCATCTAAATACAAAATCCTCAAAGAAAACCCCTCTAAAATCTGGGCATATCTTGCACCAAAAGAATAACAACCCTAGTATGTTAAGCACAATCTCTTGGGTCGAAGCATTCTCCCCTTTGAAAATTCTCCTATTCCTCTCCAACCATAGCCCTCGAGTAGTGCTAAGGGTAAAAGCTTCTAAAAGACTTTCTTTCTCCTTGAGAACAATGTAGTATCCCAACTTCGAAAGAGAGACGATAACGTGAAGACCATAATATAGTCCTGTTGAGAAGACCATCTAATAAGACTGCTCTTGTAGCATGACCATAATATTCCTATAACTGCAATCAAGCTTGTAACTCATTGTGGTTTCCCAACTAATATTCAGTGGGATAACCTCATTTAATCTCTTAGATACGTATAGTTATGTGCCTATGCATATATACTTACTCCCTGTTTCTACTCCACTTGTGGGGCCCATAAGGATAACATTTAGAGGATCCAACCATTTATTGGGTCATTCTCAACATGATGATCATAGTCCCCAAATATCAGGCAATTCTAGCATTACTAACTACAAGAGAAATCTGAAATGATGGCGGTTTAAATTATCAGTCCAGGTTTTTCAAATTCCAGTCAGCTTTCAATGAGGTGAAGTATGTCAGAATCAATTGAGATTTTGTGAGGATTGCCTCTACGGTGTAGACAGTTCGATGTCCAAGCGGACTTACAAGTAGGGAGTATGTAAAGATTAACCCTCTCTCTATATGTGGTTGGGATAAAGACATTGTTTAGAAACATAAATGGCACATAACCCGGGGAGGGGGGTGAGTCGAGGACTGATTTTTGGTGAGGATGATCTTTTTACCATGGAGGTCGTTCTCACTAAGAATGAACATTTTCCTACATTTCTAAACCTGTCAAAAGTGGATTGCAAAATGACAAAAAATTGTACCTGTCCTTTGCACATTTAAGAATATCTCCACACTTGATGCCACCAAGGTGAGGAGATCATCAACAGAAAACCTTATCATAAATGTGGGGTCCACTTAACCATCTAAGGGTCGGTGAGATGGTCAAGACCATGCCTTAGGAAGCAGGGATCTTGAGTTGGAATCCCCACTTAGGAGCCACCTCAGGGATTCGTCCTAGAAATTACCTGGTGCGAGTGGGGGAAGGGGGCTGCCGTGCCTCGAGGTTAGTCGGGTGCTCTAAGAGGCCTGGATACCTCAATTGAAATAAACAAAAAAAGTTTCTTCCATTTAATTCTATCTTAAGCCATGTCAAATGTTTAATTCCAACAAGTTCATATTTGTTCTCACTTCTCACTACCTCCATCCACGTCTTTTTCCATTTAATTCTTTCTAAAGACATGTCATCTGTTAATTCAAATGAGTTCATATGTCCTCTCACTACCTCAATCCACATGCTTTTTAATCATCCTCTAAGGTCTTTCATAACATGCAATTTGCATTGTTCTTCTAACTAAGCTTGTTATTGGTCTTTGTTGCACATGACCAAATTATCTCAATCAACTTCCCATTAGTTTATCGCCTAACAGAGCTATTAGTGCATTTTCATGAATGCATTCATTTATAAGCTCATGTTTCTTAATCTTTCCACTCATCCATCTCAACATCATGGTCATTACCACACTCGATCCATGGACATGTTTCTTGACTGCCCAACATTCAACTCCACAGCCTTATAAAGTTCTTTTTTTTATATAAGCAAAGTTTTCATTAATAGAAAGCAAGGTCGGCCAAGATGACCGACCAAACGCAAAACAGATACACAAGGATTAGTCTCGTGGAATATAACACACCCCTCCCATCTCACTACAAAAACTTTGAATCTAATCCCCCTAAGTTCCTTATACACCTTCGACCAAAGAAACAAGAAACCTAAGATTGACATAGTGAGAGACTGAGAGTCCAAAACTTTATCCTCAAAGATGCACCTATTACGCTCATGGGGACATCTTCACCAAAAATCAGTCGTTGATGCATCTCTAGTGGGCTCCATGAACACACCATTTTGTTTCATATCAGTATTAATCACCATTAACATACACCAAGTAAATTTGGATCTGCAATTATAGTTTGATTCTATTGATTCTGAAGATTATTTCAGTTGTTGATTATGTTTCATCTGCTTCTGTTGATTCTACCTAGGTCCAACATTTTGGGCCTTCCTCTAGCCCTTTTTAGAACATTCCCCATTAGTTGGTCATTGGTCTGTTGTGCATGTCCAAACCACTTAAATCAACTTTTCAATATTTCATTTGCTAATTTTCTATTGAGGCTATTTCGAGATTCCCCCAAGGGTATGTTTGATTATGTTTGGAAAATGCACTTTCCATGAAAATTTGTATTAAAAAAAAGATTGATATGAAAAATTGCCATTTCCATTGTTTGATTACTAATTTTTCATGGAAAATGATTTTCCACCCTAAACCAAAAATCCACACTTGTCTGGATTTCATTTTCCCACCTAAACACTAGGAAAAATGAAATATCTCCCTTCTTCCCTAGTTACCCCAACAGTCCCCCTCCCTCCCTTCTTCTCCTCATCCCCACCATCGTCTTTTTTCTTCCCTGGCTCCCCCCTCCACCAAGGGGCCTGCCCCCTCCCCTTCTCTCTCTCCTCCTCTACCTCCTCTTCTTCTTCTTGCTCTGTTTTGTAGCACTCAACCCTACAAAACCCTTTTTTTATATGTATAGGGGTTAGCAAATGAAGTTGGGTTCAAGGGGCTTTGAACCTAGGACGTGGGAACAACACTCCACACGTCTTACCACCTAGCTAAGTGGGCACTTCACAAAACCCATTTTGAAGTTTACATGTTCATGCTTTTATACTTACCAAAACAAACAAAAAAAGTTTACATGTTCATGCTTAGTAATGAAAACCCATTTGTAGCTCTGTATTTTCCACATCGTCTGCAGATCAACAGAAAACCTAATTTTGGTTCAGACTTTTACCACTTAAACCATCAAATTTCTTCTCTACAACTGGAGCTTGTGGGTACATCAACCTCTTCAGCCAACACTATGGCGTGATCACAGCCTTATAGAGCATAGATCTGTTAAACAACAACGGCTCCCTCCTTTTATGTCAGGTGCAATCAAACAGTGGAAATCATTTTTCCACAGGATATATTTTTCCACAATCATTTCACTAAGGAAATTGAATTCCAATTTAAATCGCTTTCCTTGCAATCAAACATACCCTAAGTGGGCTCAACTCTGACATTGAGTGCACTTGGAGGAATCAAGAGATAGATCCAATTTACAAGAGCACATTCATCGCCAACTGTTTCAAACATCCACCATCGTCATCATACTAATAATGTGTTATCTAGTTCATCATTGATGGAGCAAAAGAGAAAAACATCCATAGTTTTATCTATAACAATTTTCCTAAGTGTCCTACCTAACTTGACATTATATTTCCCAAATTTCTTTCAATGAACATTGTTTTCCTCAATAAAGATTGGAAGAAATAAAACGATTGCCAAGTCCAGTGTGTTAATTTTTTTGTGATCCAGGAGTTATTAAACCTTGTCGTTAACAATTGAATGGGACAAAAAAAAAAAAAATTAATAATTGGAGACCATCTTTTGTAGGCCACTTTATTATGGCATCAATTACATGAGGACAGAGAAGGGAAAAGCCCATCATGCCAGTTGCCATAGTGCACAATTTTCTGAACGTATGCCATTTACCGTTATTGTCAAAAGATCATCTTGATCCAATCCATAAAAGAAGACCAAACATCAGGAACTCAAGAAAGCTCTACAGTCACAGGTAATGTTTTCAAAGATGTTGAGGCTCGCATCTACTCTCACACCTAAGGCGCAAATGCCTTACTTTAAGAGGTATGAGGGTTCTTGGAACAGATCCACATCGTATGAACTACCGCATCCCTTAATGATTTACCAACTTTTTCATTGCTCAGATTTGGGAGATGGTATTGGATTCAACACAATAGACCTTAGAGGAAGTTAAGACAACGGATGATGAGGGAGGTTTGTTTCCCAAGGATGAGAATACAAGAGAAAGAGATCAGCAACTTCCGATAGTCGCTCCGAAAGGCATTGCTTCTGGTTCAAACAATACTTCTTCCCAGCCTACTGCTCCCCTTAGAATGGATTGGATCCGCTTGAAAAAGTGTATGCCTCGGGTGAGACGCATGCCTTTTGACTAAGGCCTAAACCTTTTTTTTTCACTTCTTTTTTTTACGTTTCTACCCCTTTTCTATTTCTCTCTACGTCAAACCTACTCTTCTACTTCTAGCATTATAGTGGTAGTATGATTTTTCAGTTGAAGTGATTGTTACACTCATTGTTGTTTTTAGTTCAAGGGCATGAAACTTAGAAGGTTGGAGGTAGGAAGCTGTGGATATGGTTCAATTTCAATTTGATTTTAACGGGTTTGGAATATAAATTTTGATATTAAACTTTAGAATGTGGACTTGTGAATCGTTGGTGTTGTTGTGTTTTTATTTTTTTTCCTGTGAGTTCTCACTGATTTTCTCTTTATTAGACTTTCTATTTAACCCCCAAGTCTTGAGACAAAGCCCCAATGATGATATATTTAATTATTTATATATTTAAAAAATGCATGCTCATGACGCATTCGCCTCAAAGCTTTGGCTAGTGAAACGACTTGCCTTATGTCTTAAAAACACTTATCATAGGAAATATCTGCCTGGTCAACCAGAGATCCAAACTCCATCAGAGAAATAGGGTTTGCTTCAGACATTACCATGCACCTATAAGAGATTATTATTGATTACCTAATAAGGGCCAGCAGCTCAGGCACTAAGCTCTATTGCGAACTTAATTCTGAATGTAGCATCAGGGGAAAAGAAAGGGCTATCAATAAATGGACTCTGAAAAGTGAACAACTACTTACAGAATTAGTGGTGCTATCATCTCTAAGTATGTTTGTAAGCATTTCTACTGTAGATGCGCATTTTTTATCACCCGCAGCAAGGCAGAGAACAGCCACGCATTGAGCTACTGAATAGAGAGCCTGTTTTGCAAGGCCACCAGACTGGGGAGACGGTTTAGCACTTGAAAGAAGAGAATCTAGCAAAGCATCAAAGCTTGTGTTTTCTGAATGGACCAAGGCAGCAAAAAAGTTTTGCAGAGCCTACAATATTTAAATAAAATAGTATCAATAACTTCAAAATTTTAGATGCAGACAAAACACCCAGCACAAAGTTCAAAACACCCAGCACAAAGTTCAGGGAAATACCAGAAGGGCCTGGCCTTGCAACAGCGAGCTTCTGATTAATGTCAGTGCCTGAGGAAGAACTTTGTATCTAACAGTCAAACCAACCTTTGGGCTGGATTTCATGTCAACCATCAATGTGTAGCAAAGAACCAATGCAAGGGCTGTCATATGCAAGTCTGAATCACTGCAATATGAAATTAAGGCAACAAAGTGACATGTTACAGTACCAATGTCAATCATGCTCAAGAACAAGTAGGAAAATATTTCTTTTAAAGGCCCGTATAAGTAGAAAATGAACCTTATAAGATTTGAAAGCTCCACAATTATAACTTCATATGCGGAAGAACCTATTCTATCACCATATGCAGCAACTAGAGAATTCAGTGTCCCAAGTGTTGCCTGCCTTAACGCCCGATTAGCCTATTTTCCAACAGAAGCAAACCATATTAGAATTTCCATAGATCTCGATGACTAAAATAACTATGATTAAAGGGCTATAAAAGAAGATAGCCGCACATTCACGCCCACATAAACAGATCTCTTGCATACCTTCCTCAGGAATGCTGTTAACTCGGCAATAACATGATCCAAAACACATGATAAATCTACCTTGAGTGGAGAAGCAGCAATAACAGCGAATGCCTGAATGAACAAGTTTTAAAAAAACATATATAAAAGAAAACAAATTAGCATATTGAATGTTCAAACAAGAACCTCAAGTAGCAGGCAGTGCCATGTCTGTGCAAGAGCCAGCCATATTGGTCATTTATCCAGACTTAAGAACTCAATTCCAGTAGGCAGATATATATATATATTTTTTTGATAAATAAAAATATATTCATAGAAAGAAGAAAAGGAGGCTGAGATAGCCCCCATACATCAGAAACAGAAAAACAGCAAACAAAGAGAAAGGGAGCAAATAAACACTCCCGTCGGGGAGCTAATAGTCACAAATTGTATCCCAGTTGAAAACAAAATCTTAGAAACTCACTCCTCAAATTCTTTGCTCATCTTAGACCACAAGTAAAGAAAACCCAAGATCTCCAAGATCACTGAATGCGATGAGCTCTCCTTGCTATGGAATACCCTGTTGTTGCGCTCTCTCCATAAACCCCAAGCAATGGCGAACGGAAGGATAGCCCATAGAAGCCTCTTTCTAGAAAAAAATATATTGAACCTCCAACCCTCTAGTAGCTCAAAAAAAAAATAAAGGAAGTACCCAATCTACCTTGAAACGAGATAAGAAAAACATCCAAATAACTCGGGAAAAGGGACAATGAATCAGAATGTGGTTGACAGACTCCCCCATCCCTAGAACAAAGAAAGCAAAAATTTGGAGTAATCCACCCCCGATAGATCAAATTATCCAAGGTGAGAATTCTTCCCAAAGAGGCAAGCCAAATAAAGAAAGATACCTTGGCAGGAACAATAGTAGACCAAACGATAGAGGGAGTAAAAGATACCTCACCCATCAGCGACAAACAATAATAGAAAGACTTAACAGAGAACTTCTTATCCTTTGCCTTGACCCATTCCCATCTGTCATGCTCATTCTCTCTTACTTGGATCGAGTTAAGAAGATGTAGGAGAGATGCAACCTCCGTCAACTCCCAGTCATTGAAATTCCTTCTAAAACCCACGTCCCAAGAGTCCGTGATCCCATCCCGAATCAGACAATGCCTTATTGAATTATTTTTTTTCAAGGAACAAGCGTACAAGGATGGAAATTGAGTAGACAGAGATGAAGTTCCGCACCATAAATCCTCCCAAAATCTAACCTTGTCCCCCATGCCAACTTTGAATCTAATCACCCTCTCAAACTTATCAACACCCTTCAAAATACCTTTCCACACACTACACCCATAACTCCCTCTAGCCTCTCCACTATACCATCCTAATCTACGCTCTCCATATTTAGCCTTAACTACTCTCCTCCACAAGTTGTCTCTTTCTTCCCCGAATCTCCATAGCCACTTACCTAGGAGTGCTTTATTAGTTAATCTTAGCCCTCGAATCCCCAAACCTCCATTCTTCTTTGGAGTGCAAACCATCTTCCAATTCCCCAAATGATACTTTCTACCACCATTCTTGTCGTTCCACAGAAAAATTTTCATAAGCCTTTCAATCTTAACTTCCACCGAATTAGGCAATGTAAACAGGGATAAGAAATAAATCGGAATACTCGTTAAAGTACTTTTAATCAATGTCACATTCCCTCCTTTTGAGAGATATTTAGCCTTCCAAGTACTCAATTTCTTTTCCATTTTCTCGATAACACCCTGTCACATGTTTTTACTGCAATACAAAGCCCCTAACGGTAAACCTAAATATGAAGAGGGAAGCGTATCACTCATACAACCCAAGGTAGCTGCTAAAACTGGAAGATTAGGCATCTCACCAACACCAAACAACTTACTTTTCGACAGATTGACGTGTAAACCTGAAATTGCTTCGAAACAACATAATAAAACTCGAAGAGCTCTCACTTGTTCTCTAGACGGATCTAGGAACACTAAGGTGTCATCTGCGAATTGCAAGTGCGAAATCAAAGGACCCTCAGCAGATACTCTAAACCCGGATAACCTCCCTATCTCAACCCCCCTACTGAACATCTTACCCAAAGCCTCTGTCACTATAAGAAATAAAAATGGAGATAACGGATCTCCCTGTCTCAGCCCCCTAGAGCTCCGAAAATATCTTGCCGGACTCCCATTGACTAGGATAGAAAAAGAAACCGACGTTATACACTTCATAACCCACCCAACCCACCTAGAGCCAAATCCCATTCTCCCCATCATATACTCCAAAAAATCCCAACTCACATGGTCATAAGCCTTTTGCATATCGATTTTTCCTATTAGCCCTGCCTTCCCATCTTTGATTCTAGAATCTAAACATTCATTAGCCATTAACACACCATCCAAAATTTGTCTTCCCTTAATGAACGCACCTTGTTCAGGCCCAATTAATTTTTTCATAACTTCTTTCAATCTGTTAGCCAACACCTTAGAAATAATCTTGTACACCGATCCTACTAAACTAATAGGCCTAAAGTCCCTCAACTCAACCGCCCCCACTCTTTTAGGAATCAAAGCCACAAAAGTACTGTTAAGTGCATAATTCAGACAATCTTTTTCCTGTAACTCCCAAACCACTTTCATAAAATCTTCGGATATCATTTCCCAACAGTGCTTGTAGAATTCCATTGTAAAACCATCTGGCCCCGGCGCTTTGTTCCCACCCATGGAAGCAACAGCTGACCTCACTTCATCTTCCCCAATCTGCCTTTCCAGTAGGCAGATATATGCTTAGCCTTCAATAGAAGGTCACAATTAACAAAATTTGATAAATATATTTTCAAGATGAAGCCAAAAAAAAAAAAACACACATCTTGTTTACAGATGGGATGTGCTCTACGAAGCATATGGGGTTTTTCTTTGTTTTTGCCTGCTTCATTTTTTGGTTTGTTTGGTTTTCTCTGTATAAGAGGCTATCTCAGCCTCGTCTTTCGCCTTTTCCAATAAATTTAAACTTATCAAAAAAAAAAACATTTCTTCTCTTGTTAAAACTGGACAACACTTTTACTGCATAGCTTGCGCTTTTACCCCATTGTGAGATAGTGGGAAGTAAAACCTAAATATGCCCATAAGGAGGAAATCTAAAACAAGATCCTCCCCTTTGTAATAGTGGTCTTCTTTGCCATTTCCTCAAAAGTCCTTGTAAATTACAACTAATATACATTATCTATTTCTGAACTCAATTCCAGTAGAATGAAATTAGTTTAACCATTGCCCTTACCTGACCATCATGTGCCCTCCCTAGTGGTTTTGTGGATATCTGGATATTTTGACATAGATTTTGACAATGCTCATGGATCCTGATGTAGATGGGCAAAGGGCTGATTTTAATGAAGATAATCTTTGCTCCAAGAGGGGGAGGGAGAGGGGGAGTGGGAGGGGGGGGGGGGTTACGAATTTCTTATCCCATCAAATGTGGACTTTAAAGTTAATGGTGAAACCAACGTCTAAAAAACGATTGCTTGGGTTCAGAAAATAAGAGAAATTAGATGAAATATGGGAAAAAACGCTGTCCACTTCACATGGGAGGAAGATAAATATTTTGTTGATGTTGTTAAATCCAAAATAAACTTTTTCATAGGTTTGAGTGTGAAGTCAGGGTTTTAATCACAGGTCTGTGGTGTATTACCACACAGGATTTAACACCTAACCAAGTTGGCACCTTCTAGAATAGCTTACCATTATTATGTTAAGTGTCAAGTGGGAAAATAAAGACCACCAAAAAAAAAAAAAAAAACATTAAGTTTGGAACACCAGATAAAATTGAACAATCCAAGGACTACACCACCAGCATTTGAACATTGTTACACCCTCTGATGCAGGGCTTCAAAAAGGAGTATAAGTTGCATGATTTGCCATTTTCAAATCCTCAGTGGATGATTCATATGCCCTTTGTGCTTCTACGCTATTCTAATAAGACACAAGACAGTTTGTGGAAGCCCCACCAGAGGCGGCAAGCCTTGTGGTATAAGCTTCAAATGCCTTTCCAAACAATGCATGAACCCAAAAACACACATGCAGACAAGGGAATGTCCAAGGAATAAAAGAATTTTAAAATTACTAGTTTTATATGAATTTTAAAATTAATAACAAGGTTTGATTCAAACTTCCCGAGAACGACATGTGTCACCATATTGCTGATCACTGACCCTATGAATGTTAAGCTCAACTCCAGGTTGACCTAAACTACCAAAATCAGCCTGTTGGTTGCTTCTAGCAGTTAGAATCAGGCATCTTTCACAGGCCATTCCTAGCAATTAGATTTGAGCTTTTTTATTCGGGTTTGTCGGATGAACATTAACAAATCACTATTACATCTGATTTTTAGTGTAGATCCACCAAGGGGTGGGATAAATACTATAAGATCAGTGAGCCTGAACTCTTGCGCCACATAATATTTGGGATGCCAGTAGTATCAAAATTCTAATACTAATATTTGCCTCAAAATCAGAATCAGAGAAAGCGAGATCTATTGTCATTGTAAGTTAGAGCCAACAACTCCATATAAAACAACGTTTATGGCAACCCTCACAAGCAACGTTGATACACAAGGGATTCAGGTGTGTATATGAAAGCGGGACATATCTTAGGACATCAGTATAGCTCGGGAAAAAAAATCAGAGTTAAGGAATTCCTTTCACGTTGAGAGAGGTATTTCCTAAGAACTATATTGGACACCAACATGAGCACACATAAGTATGTGATCACAAATATAACAAAATACACATGCACGCATGCAACAAATAAGTATTCAGAGAAAGCTCATCAAATTGGAGTTCATAAGAAATCTTATTTAATATGAAAGCAATACAATGCTGCAATAGTTAACAGCATAATTAAGACGAATCAAAACGGAAATTGCAACCAGCTATCATCTGAAGATGAATTTTATGAAGACATTCTGCTTCAAACCTACCTTTACAGCTGTAAAACGGGTTATCTCATTACCCATCCGATCAACAAGTACAGGCAGGCAGGCAGGTAACTCCGCTTGAAGGTTATCACCAAAAGTTGAAATGACAAGGCCCATGCAAGAAATGGCACACTCTTTAACCTCCTGATATAGAAATTCCATAAAGATAAAGCACTGAAGTTGGTCAGGTACTTATCACCCCACCCACACACAAAATGGATAAAAGAAAGAAAGAGTAGGATTTGGAGCAAAAACTTGGGTTTTAAGTTTTACCAACCTGATCTTGATCTTGGTTAGCTAGGCGTGTCAAGATGGCATTATATATTGGACGAACATAAGGTTTGAAATCAAAATCACAAGCCTGCAAAAAAAAATCATATTAAAAAAATCGTCTCCTAAGGATTCCAATGTTATTGTGAAACTAAACTATTAAACTTTATCACCTTAAAATTTGGCCGAATAACTCGAACAAGCTCTCCACATACTCTTAATGCCTCAGCAGTGACTTTGTAGTAACGTTCACTAACAGCAAGCAATACAGGACTAGACAGGACCTGAAGCAACATCAGTTGTTAATCTTTATGGAAGAATCAAGCAGTAATCCCACACCATCATTTACCAGTAAACAGCACAAATAGATGTCATCCACATCATCTATTAATTCTGGAAATAAAAAAAGGAGGCTAGGTAGAATAAGTTCTGTGCCACTTCAATAAGGCCACTCAGAGGGATGAAACATCACTTTAAGGTTGATAAGCAAAAAGTAACATCCATTATCTATGCTCAAAGATGTAGAGATTAGGGAGGATATGACCAATAGAACTAGTGTTGAGTGGCTAAAGTGAACTTTTCGAGTATCATGTCAAGGATGTGCATACCAACGAAACTAACAAATTTAAAAATTAAAAATTAAAAAAACAATGATTAGACCAGTTCTGGTTTACGGGGGCTAAATATTGGGTGGATAGTCAAGAAATAATATATCCATCAAATGAACATAATAAAAACGAGGATGCTGAAATATGTATGCGATAAGACTAAGAAAGACCAAATCAGAATTGAGCTCGCACTACTGGGATGAGTTTAAGACTAGCCCTAATAGGATATAAAATAAAGGAAAGTTAATTGAGTTTAAGACTAGCCCAAATAGCAACTTTAGACTATAATCAGATCTAGACCTTGAGTCAACCATTCATTAGAGATCAACACCCTTTCAAGGATTTGTCTCCACTTAACGAAAGCACCTTGACTGCTGTCAGTCCCCAATAGAAGAACCAACTTTAATCCTTGAAGCTAGAATTTCAGATGATTTTGCTCACTTTAGGGTTGTGCAAGTTAGATTCTGACTTTAAAGGAATGTTTTTTTTAGGACTTTGTTTTTAGATGGGAGTCCTAGTGCTCATCCTAAGGTGTTGTTTGTAGTCTCTTGTTCAAAGGATGGTTATCTTGACCATCTATTTGATCTCTTAATAAATATAATTTTATTCATTAAAAAAAAAAACTTGTACATAGACCGCATCAGACTTATGGATGTCATATCCCCGATGTCTTCCACTCCTAGCTTCTTCAGGATTAGAACAATGAAAGTTTTGTTAAAGACATAATCCAAGAATCCGTTCTCCTGAAAAATTTCAAATTAGTATAAAAGTTGGTAATTCTACTTTCTAATAGAGTCGTGAGTGGAGCAGCTCTGGGAGAGAATTCCATAATAAACATTCATTTTTTCGAAATAGAAATCCGCTTTACAAATTGACTAATTCAAATAGAAAGGGCTCCAATCTTACTTGCTTGTTTTGATGCGCACTCAACCCAGTCTATCTCTTTACTTTAAGCAGCCCTGATTCCAAGGACACAGCTACTATGCTAATTGCTAATTCGGAAGCACGGAATGGAGTATAAGTCGTTATGAGCTCTCTCCACTCCCCTTTCTATCACTTGACTGGTCGGGAAAACTGCCATGAGGTCCTTCCTTAACTATGTAACAAAGATTTGAGAAAAGACAGAGCGAACCTGTCTGGGCCAAGGCCTTTATCTCCACTCATCCTCCTAATAGTCTAGAAAACTTCACCATTGAGGAGTTTCAAACCAAGCTTGCTGCTTTAATGCTATGGTGTAAGTTATTTAAAGTGTTTTAAGGGTGCCTTCTTTGAGGATCTTTTTTTTTTTTTTTTTTTTTTTATCGATAAAGATAATTTATTGATAAGAAAATAGGGGGTCGAGGTGACCAACCCAAAACAAAGAGGACCAACCAAACAAAAGAAGTTAACAAAACTTTGTTAACTTCAAAGAAGACCCCCTTGAACTCCTTGTAAAGTTTACTCCAAGAGAACATAATCTCCAAAACAGAAAGAATTAATCCTTCCATCGTAGAAACCTTCCCCTCAAAGATACAACGATTGCGTTCTTTCCAGATACCCCAACAAATTGCAAACGGAGTTAGGACCCATAGAATCCGTTTAGGAAGCGAGAATGAAGCTCCCCAAGTTAACCAAGATTCCAAAACCAACTTGACTGATCGAGGAAAACAGCCCTCTACCCCGAATAGAGAAAAAAAATGCGACCAAATGTGATGAGCCACCCGACAATGGATGAATAAGTGATCCACCGTTTCCGCCTGGGATCTACACATACAGCACTGATTTGGCGAGATGAAACCCCTTCTGATCAGTTGGTCTAGAGTTGCGAGTTTCTCTAAAGCTGCCAACCAAAGGAAAACCGAAATCTTCGGAAGTATCTTGCCACCCCAGACAATAGAGTGAGAAAAAGACATTGTACTACTTGGCGCAATGCTAACATACAACGATTTGACAGTGACCTTCCCATCCCGGGTACCTACCCACAGTCTCTGATCTATCGAGGAACTTTGCACATAATTATTCTCCACCGTAGCAATAAACCTCCCAAGCATATCCACCTCCCAATCATTGAAAGTTCTTCTAAACCCAAAGTTCCAGTTAATCTCTCCATTTTCCACTTTCTTGAAAACAGAAAGAACTTGCTTCTTCTTCAAAGATAAATTAAAAAGCATCGGAAACGAGTCCTTAAGGGGACCATTCCCACACCACCAATCCTCCCAGAACCTCACCTTAGTCCCAGTCCCAACCTTGCATCTCACTTTGCTCTTAACTGCCGGAAGTCTCCTAAGGATTCCTTTTCAAACACCACACCCCAACGCACCTTTCGCGGGGCCACTCTCCCACCCATTCCCACTTACACCATATTTGTCCACGATTACTTTCCTCCAAAGACTATCCCCTTCCTCGCCGAACCTCCAAAGTCACTTCCCCAACAGAGCAGAGTTCATAGTTCCGAATTTGCGAATACCCAGCCCCCCATTTTTCTTGGGCAAACATAACTTACTCCAACGCACCCAATGATGCTTTCTAATACCATCATTGCCATGCCATAAAAAATCACAACAAATTCTTTCCAACTGAACTTCCACATATTTGGGCAATGAGAAAAGAGACAGAATATAGATGGGAATACTAGCCAACACACTTTTAATGAGGGTGATCTTCCCACCTTTCGTTAGAAACTTCGTTTTCCAAGCACTAAGTCTCTTTCTCATCCTTTCTAACACCGGCTCCCAAATATCCTTACTAGTGTAGCCCATCCCCAAAGGAAGCCCCAAGTAAGTGGATAGAAGCTCCCCTGTCTGAAAATCGATCGATGCCGCCGCTACTTCCAATCCTTCCTCTTCACCAACCGCAAACAGCTTACTTTTGCGAAGGTTCACTAGGATACCAAAAATGGCCTCAAAACACCCAAGAATGCCACTTAAGAAACTCAACTGACTTGGGGAGTAATCCAGAAAGATTAAGGTGTCATCTGCAAACTGGAGATGAGACACCACATGACCACCCTCCCTAGTGGAAAAACCGGAAAAATCCCCCATATCCACCGCCTTGGAAAGCATCCTTCCCAAGGCCTCCATGACTATCACAAAAAGAAAAGGCGACAACGAATCTCCTTGGCGGAGACCCCTTGAACTTCTAAAAAATACCCTATCGAAAATCCGTTGACCAAAATCGAGAACGTGGAAGTTGAAATGCATTTCATGACCCATCTAACCCACCTATCGCCACACCCCATCCTCCTTAACAGATACTTCACCAAATTCCAGTTCACATGGTCATAAACTTTCTCTAAATCAACTTTGCATACTAAACCTGGAATCTTAGCTTTACGGCGCGAGTCGATACATTCATTAGCTATCAGAAACCCGTCCAAAATCTGTCTCCCTGAAACAAAAGCTCCTTGAGCCGGACCAATGATATCCCTCAACACAGTCTTAAACCTGAAAGATAAGATTTTCGAGATGATTTTATAAACTAAACTCACCAGACTAATCGGTCTAAGATCCCTGATGTCCTCAGTTCTCGACACCTTAGGAATCAACGCAAGAAAGGTACAGTTAGAACCCAGATCTAGAAAACCTTCCCTATAAAAGTCCTCGATCGTCACCATCACGTCTTCCTTCACTGTCTCCCAACAAGCTTTGAAAAAACCAAGAGAGAAACCATCTGGCCCCGGGGCCTTGTCGCTCGCCAAACTACTCACCACTCCCCACACTTCTTCGACTTCGAACGGCCTTTCAAGCCACCTCTGTTGCTCTAAGGAAATGGCATCAAAGTGAAGAGAATCTAATAAAGGCCTATCCACGTAATCCTCCGTATACAAGTTACTGTAGAAATTCACCACCCCCTCACACCCCTCCTCTTCCCCAATCTTCCACATATCATTTACTTTAAGTTTCGAGATGAAATTCACCCGGTTGTTAAAATTCGCTATACGATGGAAAAAAAGTAGTATTTTTGTCCCCCTCCTTGAGCCACCGAACTCTCGACTTTTGCTTCCAACTAATTTCCTCCATAGCCGCTAATTTTTGAAACTCAACGTTAAGATTCGCTCACTTTAGCCTCTCCTCAACACCCAAACCCCCTCTCTCCTCTCTACTTTCCATTTCTTGTAATTCCACTCACACAGCACTTTTCCTATCATGCACAGACCCAAAAGTATCATTATTCCAGATTTTCAACCTCTCTTTGATAACCTTCAATTTTAGCCTCGGTGCTTTCCCCGGCCTACCATCAAACGATAGCTCATTCCACCAAGCATCAATCATCTCTCCAAAGCCTTGGTGCTCTAACCACATATTCTCAAATCTAAAGGGCGTAGGCCTATTCCTCTGCATCCCGACCACCAAAGAAATAGGACAATGATCTGACACCGGATTAGGCCATTTTTCCTGACTCAGCCTACCGAAGTGTTCTTCCCAATCTAACGAGACTAAAAAACGATCCAATCTGCTAAGCTTCGGGTTTTCCTGGTTATTGGACCACGTAAACCTACCCCCACAAAGCGGAAGATCTATCATCCCATTTCGATCTCAAACTCCGAAAACTCACGCATCTTCGGAGTGACACTTGACCCCCCACTCTTCTCGAACGAGAACCGAATGGCATTGAAATCTCCCCCCATAACCCACGGTCTGTTCCAACACTCCTTTATATCATCTAACTCTTCCCAAAATTGCTTCCACTCCCTTGCTAAAGTTGGTCCGTACACCCTTGAAAAAACCCAGATAAAATCCTCTCCAATCAACCTGCATAAAATTGACACCGAAAAGCCCCCGAGAAGACTGTCCTCCACCACCACTGACTTCTTATTCCACATTAAAATGATTCCACCCGTCGCCCCCCAAGACGGAAAAGCAGACCACCCAACTAATTTAATTCCCCAAATCTCCTTGATCACCCTATCGTCCACCTTATCTAACTTCGATTCTTGAAGAACCACTATATGAGATTTAAGATCATGGAGAATGACTTTGATTGCTGCTCTTTTTGAGGCTGCATTCAAACCCCTTACATTCCAGGACACGATTTTAATCGACATTAGGCCTACTAAGCGCCTTCCGGCTCTCTTCCCTTTTGTGGCTGTGAGTGGAAAGTCCTCCACGACCTTTTGAGCTGTATAATCTCCTTTTTCAGTCTTTTATTCCTCTCCTTAGTCAAATTATCACAGTTTGATAAATGTCTCGTAATCTTTAACCTGGAGAACTCATACTGAAAACGAACCCTCGATGACATCTCCGCTTTCCCGCTGACAGGGGGAACAGTCCCTGTAAGAGGCCACTGTCCCACCACCTTCTGCATACAAACCTCTACACCCTTGCTGGTTTTCATAGCCACATTAACTAGTAACTAAGACACCTTGCCTTCATTTCTGACGGACATCCCTACTTTCAATCCAACTTCCAGCAGAGTGGCCAATATCTGCTCTGTTAGGTTACTAAGATTGCTTTGCTGCTCTTTACTGTCAATCCCACACCTAACAACCTCCGCTGATCTTGCTAGTGAGCACACTTATCCTCTAATAAACCTTGAGTTTCTCCTCTCCTTATCAGACTCAAATACAAGGCATGTTTCTCCTCTCAAACTAAACTTCCGCCACTGTTCTTGCTGATGTTCTGATAATTTTGCATTCCTGAAGGATCGGCTCTCAGAATTGCGTCCTACTCCACTGAAACCCCCCAGCGAAGTTAAAAAAAAGAAAGCCCATGATACCCAAAAGCCTCCTGACCCTGTCGTCAAAACGTATAGACGACTCCCCTCTTACTCTAAGCCCAAGCCCTACCTCCCAGAAATCGATCTTACCTTGAGTTGGCTGTCTATGGCAAAACAACAAAACTCCTGATTTTCCAGGTCCCGGATACCACCGTTAATACGATTCCGGCCAACCACACTGACCTCCTTACCAGAAGATCCATGCTCCTTATCCACTTGACTTGAGCTCCCTTCATTATTGAAACCCTTCCAACTCTCAGATACCACAGCCCTAACTCGAAAACTATCGTTCGATTCACCTGTCATACTTGCCAATGCAGACTTATCGGGCGCACCCTCAGACGGAATTGCCTCCTCCACTCGCCTGTTACGAACTTTCCTCCTATTAACTTTGCAACGAAGAGACCTAAAACGAGCCCTCTTATATCTCAGTCCAAAAGCCTTAAATAACCCGGCCTGTTTACCTACTGTAACAGAATGGCCCTTGGACTTGCGGCTCTTAATCGACAAAGGATCTAAATCCGTCGCGCTATCAAAGCCCAGCCCAAAATCCACATCATGGGCCCCAATGTCCAATCCAATAACAGCCTGGTCCTGTGTTTCCTGAACTGAAGTTCCCTCAGCGAGTTGAAACCCACTACCCAATCCAACATTGACCTGTTGGGCCTCACTACCCAACCCAATCGAGACATGATCCTGAAGTTCCGAGACAAAGGGCCCTACAGCACCCGATTGGACCGCACAACCCAGCCCGACTTCCTCCATGACTTGGGCTGCGGGAGTGTTGGACCCCTCAATGCCATCTTGGGCCCCTGTGTCCTTAACCCCCAAATCTACTACTTCGGCGGAGTTATCTAAAGCCCTAGATTTGCGTAACCATTTTCTGTAATTAACAATACAAGCTGCCTTGCCCAGCAACTCTATCGTCCGTATTTGTCCTTCCTCCCAACGACGTGATTTCTGGCATTTATTACCCTTGCCACGTGTTCCACTATCGAGGCGAGGCTTGTCCGTCAAGCAATTGCGAAACGTATCACTTACGCTTCCTTCTCCTAAAAATGATAAACTACGGCCCAAGTCGATAGTTCCAGGTTCGTTTCTCTGGCTCGCCTCCTCTTCCGCCTGAAACCATGATTCCTCCACCTGGATACCTCTGTCGACTGAGATCCTGCCCTCCTTATCTCCATCATTCTTCATCCTCTCTGAGACTGTTGTCGTCGTTTCAGCTGATTCCGCGGCTTCTACAACTAACACCTCAATCCCTACTGAGTATTTGCAGCCATCAACCCAGAGGTTGAGCCCACGTGGCATCCTCCATGGAGAATACCCAACCTTCAGCTTCGCACTATCCAACATCACACGGCGGAGTGTAGTCGAGTCTACTTCCAAAAGCCCACCCAACTGAGCACCGATCTTTTTAAAGGCAAAACTGCCCCATAAATGAAATGGAAGTCCACTGATTCGAACCCAGTCCCCCCAGTCTTCCATTCTGGGTTTAAAGTATTACAATCCGCAAACCAGGGTCGTAAGTGAAAAGAGGTGTCCCCCACCTTGATCAATCTTCTAGGATTTACCTTCAAAAACTCTGCTCTGTTCCCCAACATTAAAATCGATGTAAGGGATTCCCAATGCAGCAATTTTATCCCCAACGAATGATTTAGACCACATTTAATGTCTGATAAAAAAGCTTCCCAATCTACCTCCCAGGAGCTTGCCTTGCAAATGAAGGCCCACCTCCAATTACCAAAAGCTTTTCCAGTAGGTTTTATTAGCTTGCCCCCAAATCTAGGGCTTCCCTCCTTGTCTAAATCCCCATTAGATTCCAAGTTGGAGACCTGTGGGTTAGAAACAGCCTGTGGCTTGCGAACAACCTCAACCCAAGACTTGTCTACCCCTACCCCCTGTTTCGGATCCACCATCCTCTCTTCAGATTGTAACAGCATTTTGATGGCGAGACCAACTTCTCCCCACCCATTACCTCCCAACCCTTCCGGGAACACAATTGGTCGCCGACGAACCTTCTCTGAAAGTTGTTGAAGCTTCAAGAATTTTCCATAACCATTACGCTCCCCCTGGATGAAGAAAATCCTCCCATCCTTATAGTACTTTGCCTTAACAGGCTTCTCAACACCTCTTGCTAAATCTAACTGGGCAGATACCCAAATAGCTTCGTCTTCCCTGAGTTGGATAAACGGTTGGAATCTTTTCCCTTTCTCTGTAATCTGTACTCCTCTCCTATATTCTTTAACCATACCTCCCTGATCTCGAATAGCTTGCGCTCCACCTTCACCTTGACACTTCTCTCCTTCATTCTATTCGCAGGTGACTAGTGCAAACCCACTCTTCTTTGAGGATCTTATTGGTAGATCGGAGCAGATCTGTTGAATCGAGTAATTCATAATCCTTGTTTGTTACCTCGACCAGCTTTTTATAAAATAAAAATATTCCCTTATCGAACCAAAAAAGGGATGGTCGAACCCCATGGTCCTACAGCTTATTGTACAAAATTACTTTTGAACATCAATGGATATCATCTTCTAAAACACAAGAAAACTAATCATAGACCAAAACCCAACATATTATAAGGCCTACTACAGTCACTCCTGCTAGTAACAACCTTAGCAAGGCATTGCTTTACTTGTAAATAAATATATTTGGTGAACTCTTTCAAGAAAAAAACATTTCTCCAGGAAGTACTTAAAAACAAAGAAAAGCAAATTCCCACACAAAGAAAAAGAAAAGAAAATTCCCACACAAAAATGATCTCAATCAGGTATTTGAGTTTCAGTGAAAAAACACCATAAAAGGGAAACCTTCCAGGCAGGATGGAATGAAGCTTGCCTTGTTACCTTGATGTAAGGGTGGAAAACAGAAGGTGAATGTGAAGCCATGACTAATCTTGTAAAGGTGAGGGCCTCAATCTTCAAGTTCGAGGTAGAGGATTTGTCCTGTAAAAGACAAAGGTAGAGGCACAGCAGGGAGCATTAAATGATCAAATGTAGATAAGAACATAAGTAAATCAGCAACTTGCAGACTGGACAGGTCTCACTTACATTTAATGCTTTTTCAATCCCAGAAACAAGGGATCCAATATGGTCAGCGAGGCAATCTGGTAAGACAACCACAAGTTCTTTCAGAACTGAAAATGCACCAACCTGCACAATGATAAGATGTTAAAAAGTGAATGAAAGTGATTCCATGGACATAAGAAATGCAATCAATCTTCTTCCACCTTCGTCTTGATAGATTTCTCACGCAGTTGCTTATTTATAGATTTAACAATTTTTGGTACTTCTTGATTCAACAACCATCGTGGGCTGCAAAGAACATAAAACTTAACATCAGCTTCTACTTAATAAATAACTTATACGAAGCACATAAATGTATCAAACAAAATTGAATGTGAGGTGCAATTTGATTGAAAAATGCCATTCCACCATTAGTATAAAAGAACTCCACTAAGTATCTAGGTGGTGCATTAGAAGTGTTACATAAAATCAACATTCTCAATGTATCCTTCACTCTATACCAATGTTTTCTAAAAGTGAAGGCAATAGACAAGATGCTTCAATGGGCCAAAGCATGATGCATAAGCATCATCAGCAAGCCTTTTTAGATGAACACTAAAATAAAACTGATCCATTTTATTTTTGTTTTTTAAGATAAAAAAAAATTTATTGAAGGGAGGATGAGAAGACCACCCAAGAAAGAAAACAAGCCTAAAAGCGGCCTTTACAATCTAAGTCACATCTGAAAAGGAGTTCCTCGAAAAAGACACCTCCAAAATCTCTATACAGCTTACACCAAAGAAAACAAAACCTAAGTCATCCTACATCAAACATCTTATTTATGGTTTCAAAACAAAAGTTCAAACTATTAAATTCCTACTACAACTAAGCAACTACCAAACCTAATCCTGCCACACTAAAACTAGTAGTGTATGAAAGGAAATCCTTAACAAATACACTTATTTTGGAATTCCCTTTATGCTATACAGTTTTAGACATTGGGGTCCTCTTAGGTGTATCTATGATTCCTTGGACCCATGGGCCTTTGTGATTCTATGATAAACTGGCTGCCAATGCAAAGGAGTCTAAAAGAACAATCACAAAAGAAAAACCAAAAGGTGCATTTCATCAGCAATGTGGCAGTGAATGTAACTCTGTACTGTAATCATTCACCCGTGAAATGAACTTAGCACGTTAGTAGGAATAACTTTTACAGCAGATGTCAAGTAACCTTACTCCTTTATCCGGGATTGGGACAAGCAACCTGAACTTAATTCTTGAATTGGCAGCATTACTTTCTGAAGGTCCCCTTAGCATATATATATATATATATATATATATATATATATATATATATAACTAATATGAAATAAAGAAAAAAATGCAACATTACAAAGATAGTGAGCTTATATACAAAATAAAGATCCACTTGCCTTGACTCATTTATATCAATCTGTCCTTTTGTAACATTTCCAGTTTGGCGTAGTAGCTCAATGAATGTGTTAAATACATCCATCTGCAATAAAACAAAATCAAACAATCTAAAAGGTGGAGAAGAAAGAATATTAAGAAAAGCATGATGTATCCTTACCTTGACATTTTCTTCCCTCTCCTTGAACCTGTCTATCAACTTGGCACATGCCTGCAATATATCACATACTTCAGATGTATCACGACACAAACTTAAGAAACCCATAACACGAAATAAAAGAAACAGGAGTCTGTTGGAAAATATAGTAATTGTAACAGTTGTCGAAAAATGAGTAATACTGAGTTAATTGATTCTAACGCCATTATTCATTACAACTGAGATCCATGTTTAACATCAAAGTAGGTTTGTACTCCAGCTGATATTATTGAACATATTACGATCTGAAGGAAAACTAGTTATCAAAAAAAAAAAAAAAATTCTGAAGGAAAACTCCCGTGTAGTGTTTTCTTCACACTACACTGCTGGTCCAGGGCACAGGTAAAGGAGGAGGATTACGCCAGGTTCACTGCCAGTAAAAAAAAAAAATTCATCTCCTAATGTGAATCATGATCCTTTATTTCATTCAGGTCATGCTAGGGTGTTAACCGAGGCCATCCCTGCAAAAGAACCTGGTTGGGCAGGAGTCTGCTAGGGTATCCTTTAGAAACAAAGTGCCACAACAGCAGCCAGTTGTTGAAAGTAGGCAAAGGGTTCTCACAAATCACAGCAAACTAGACGGGTGCAAATGGAGTTGTCCAGGATTGTAAGATATATCGCATCACTTAGAATGTGGGAACTATAAGATGGATGGGCTCAGAATTGGTCAACACAATTTTTTTTTTAAAAAGTAACAAAGTTTGTTTACAAGAGACAAAGTATTAGAGAGAGAATGGAAATCGATGGTTATAAACTCCAGGAAACAAGAAAAGTTAGGTACAAATAGTAAATAGGCATTTAAAAAAAATAGGGTCGTAGCATTGTAGTTATTAGGAGAATAGGTGATCAACTATTAGCTATAAAACTAGAAATATGGAAAGAGATAATTAACAGAATTAGTGCTTATGCACCCCAAGTTGTATTGAAAGAAAACATTAAGGTGATGACATGGATGAACTCATTCAAAGAATTTCTAATGGTTTTACTAAATGGTCGCACGGAAAGTAGTGGATGTGAGTGGATACATGGAATACTTGGATTTAGAAAAAAGAATGCAATGTAAACATTGTCCATGAAATCTTCATGGTGTATGAATTCGCGGTAGCAAACACAGATTTCAAAAAAGAGGAATGAACATTTAGTTACTTTAAAGAATTGAACCAATAAAATCGTAATAAAGTCTTTTATACATAGGAGAAACGATTATTGCATAAGAAAATCTGAGCACACAAAATGGGCCAGTGGTTTTAGATATTTACATTTAATGATGAAGAAAGGGGTGAAAATAAAGGATACCAAAGAATGAGGCGATGGAATCTAAAATGAGGAAAAAATTGCATTTTGTAGATAAACTGATAAAGAAATATATGTTAAGCTAAGAGGTAGAGACTATGGCACTGTGGGATGAAGTAGCTACAAGCCTACACCTATATGTATCTAATAAGTAGCCCTAGAAAAACAGCATATAAGAAAAATAGGTAGGGGCTGAAAAGATCACTAGAGAAATATATATATATATATATATATATATATATTTATTACAAGTCTTAGCAAATGAATTCAAAAAAAAACTTTTATAAGTATAAAATACTGAAAAATAAAAAATACAAAGCTGGGAAGTCAAGTTGGACGAATAGATAAAAAGCAACGTAGTACTTATACAATAATAAAAAACGGGATACAAAATTGCACTAACCATCCGACTATGATTTAATGTCAAGAAGATCAATCATTGAGGCAGTCTTTCCACTAAGACGAATTGTGGAAAAGTTGACAGAAAATAGGAAGAATCTTCACATGGTTTTATGGACTTAGAAAAAATATATGACAAAGTACCGAGAGAGTCAATTTGGTAGGTATTGCAAAATAAAGGACTCTTAATTGGACACATTAACCTAATTAAAAATGTATATGAGGGTTTTGTGACTAGCATGAGAATAAACGGTGAAGAGACAAATGAATTCCCAGTAATAACTGGTTTACATTAGGAATCCTCTCTGAGTCCGTATCTATGTGCTCCATTTATGGATGAAGTAACTGTATACATTGAAAAGCATATATGAAAAAGAGAGGAAGACCGAAAAGAACATGCATTGAGATACAGGGAGCAAATATGAACACACTTAAGTTAATAGAAAACGCGGGTTTTTTAAAGAATTGCATGTAGGAATAGGTTTCATTCATCCAACCCAAAATTTTGAATGATTACAATATGGAGAAGGCAATAGTAATGAAGGACAGTGCAAACCATAGGTCACGAGGTAAAAAGTGAATCAAACATTTTCTGTTAATGTGTACCTCCCCATATAGCTTTGAAAGCATCTCTGGACGTGAAACAATAATTGCTGCTAAGCATTTTGCTGCTGCTCTCCTAACCTTCCAACTGATATCCTCATCATCTGTATATTCTGTTGCACTTTCACTACAATATAAACACACACACACACACACACACACACACACACAGACCAAAGAAATCAGTAGAATTTATCATAAACACATCATCAAAGCATTAATTCCCTATTAAAATAAGCCAGCAACATACTCATCTTCCTCCTCCTCGTGACTCTCATTATCGGTATCTTCCTCCATGTTATCAGTGAAATTTGGATCATAACTTAAAAATTCAAGAGTAAGATTTAGAATTGCATCACAGTAGGAAGATATATCTTTGGGGCATCTAAGTAGAAAACTCTCTAGTGCCTGCAAGTGAAGTGAGATATTGGGACAGTTATGAGGAAATTAACTTGGCCATAATAAAAGAAAAACAATAATGCTAAAGGAAAGAAAATATTGAAAATGCATAAACCATACCTGCAAACTGTACTCACGAAGTTCTTCGTCATTTTCCGATGCACTAGTGCAGTAACTAATTAACACTGGAACAGTGTCTCCAAGATGTGGTCCAAAACGATATCCAACAGAACGGCTGAATCACCAATTGTTTAAGCATTTTTCCAGTAACCAGTAATTTTCAGCATAACGAAAAGCAAATTATATATCAAGACTAAATTTGAACAAATTGAAATAGCAGAAAATATATATATATATATATATATATATGTCTAAAAATGTAGTATAAATAAGCAAAACTGGAAATCATTACTCACACAGAATGTTGCGATTGTGACATAGTATACAAGATATCATCGGTATAAAAAAAATTTAAAAAATTTAAAAAAAACTGAGTATAGTAGGTATGTGTGTAGAGTATACATAAACCAACTGACCAGCTTAAAATTTTTCCATCTAAAATCATCAAAGATATAAAGAATGGTAATCAAAGAATCATACCCAAGTACTTGAGATGAGGCATAAGATGATGATGCTGGCATGGAAATGTATGCTTTAATTTATCAAGAAAGAAAATGCATGTTTAAGAATTAACCTTAGAGCACCAATCATCTGAATGTTTGTTCGAGTCATTTCAGGTTTGGGGCCTTTATTTTTCAAGAGCTGAACAATATCTGATGTTGCCTTTGCCAATAGATCATCTGACAAGCTTGACGCAAGAGATGCTAAAAGGGAAAGAAAAAAAGAAAGAAACTTCATTAAATTGTCTGTTGCCATGGTGGTACAGAATATTTATTACAAATTAAATCAAAGGAATATAGTTCAAGGGAGAACTTCAACCATCCACAGAATTAGTCTTATTATGTTACATTAAATCTTCTTTTTTTCTTTTGAATAGATAAATTGCATCAATTTCAGCTTACCAATGCATGAAATAGACTTCTTCCTGACACTGGCCTGATTGGAACTCAATTGGGGCACCAGTGCAAGTAACAGCACATCATGGTCTGCCGTCATCAGATTCCCAAATCTATGAATAACATCACATAATATATCAAGGCACTCACACTTGATCTCTGTGCTCATTCCCTGGAAAAAAAAAAGTAGCAGTAAAGTCAAAGGAACTCATAAATTCCGATTGAGAATAGCAGAGCCTTTAGAGAATTTTGTGAAAGACAAAGTTGTGATCCACCTTAAAACATGAACAGCCAAATGTAATTTACAAATGTGAAATGAACAAAGCAAAACAATTTCAACATCTCAACATGTTTTCATCATCATCCTCAAAGCCTTATCTAAAAAAATGAGGGGGAGCCTCAACGGAACTCGTTCCTCCAATCAATACCGTCTAAAGCCATGTTTGCTGTTAATTCCAGTGTGCTTGTGTCCACTCTTGCTGCCTTTATCCACATTTGGTCGTCCTCTCATTCTTTCATAGCCTTCAATTTGCAGGTTCCTTCTAACAGGGGTTTTTACTTGTTAGTGGTGTTTGTTGTACTTGACAAAACCATCTCACTTTGCGTCTCCTTAATTTATCACATAACGGACTGCTCCTAAGTTTTCAAAAATGCATTCATTTATAATTTTTTTCTTTCTTCCACTTATCTATCTCAACAATCTCACATCTGCTATACTTTATCTATGAAACTTTAATTGTACATTAGAATAAATTCACAGCCCGTGAGAAAATAATGTAACAATGCATGTCCTCAAGAAATATACAGTCGGTTAGATGAAATGCCAAGGGAAACATGTCCCTCAAACATAATAAGCCGAATCTTCGAAGATCTCAATTATATTTCACCAGAAATTCAAAAGATGAAAAAGAACATCTATTTAAAGGTATACAATGATAATAAGTTCCAAGACTTTGTTTGTATTGTAATTCGTTGATTGTAATTATTGGAGAGCAGGCCAAGACCAATCACTTCTGTTACTATCATTAGTGGTCAAAAAAAAAAAAGGGGGGGGGGGGGGGTGAGGAATAAAGGAAGACATTAACTTTCAAAACATCAACCGCATTAACCAACAAGGGGTTGGTGAAATGGTCAGGACCATGCCTCAGGAAGCGGAGGTCCAGAGTTCAATCCCCCCCTCTTGGTGGCCACCCCCTGGGATTTATCCCAATACATCTGGTACGTGTGGAAGGGGTGACATGTGTGACCATGGGAATAGTCTGGTGCTCTAAGAGGCTAGAATACCAAAGGTATAAAAAACATCAACACCATTTTAACAAGTCCTTAACAGTAAGTTGTGATGGTCCAGTGCAATCAGCAGATCCTAATTGCAATTTATTGAAGAATTGTTTCCCTGTTGGTATTATTTGTCTCATTACATGTAGCACTGATAAGTTAAGATTTTTAAATTTGACTTAATCTATGACAGTCCATATAAATTTATTTTGGATTTCAAATGCCTCGAAAAACAATGACAGTACAATAAAATGAAAAGTTAAAACATAAAAAACAAAAACAAAAAAAATTAACCATACAGTTCAACATTTAATTTGAAAAATGTCAATTCAAACTTGTTTTTACTGCAAACATAATTTTAGTTCTTTTCCCCAAGTCCTTCTTTCCCAAATTCTTTAATTTTTTTGTTTCTAATCACAAGCAGTCCAACCAAACCTCCTCTTTCCTGCCCATATCATTGCTAGACAGCCCAATTGTTTTCTTTTGCTATTGCAGAAATTTCAGATCTGCAAAACCCCATTGCAGTCCAAATTTTCAGGCATTAAAACACCCCAACTGACCCTATTTCCATATCCTAGACCTTCCTGATCCAACTGCAGTCCCTATACACCTCCTTTAACTACTATGTCAACCCTTAAAAACCTAATCGCAAATCCCCAATCTTCTTTGCATCCAAACCTAACCTTCATCTCCTAAATCCTTCACACTACGCCAACCAATACCCTTTGTGCATAATCACTTCTATTACTGCTGGAATTTTATTTTTATTTTTTTGGTTGATTATTCACAACATATCCTTAATTTCAAAACTGTGTGTTTAACGTTTCAACATATATAGCCAATTGGGATTGTTGAAGCCTTCACAATTGCCAATAAAAACCCCTTTGAGCCTATTTAATCCTTCAACTCCTTGAAAGGACCAATAGAATCCAAATTGGCAATTGAATAAAAACCCTTGGCTTGTGGAATTACACAATATTCTTTCAAACATTTCTTTCTACATTTTAGGGATTAGCCTTGTAGAACTATATTTATCCTAGAACCCCTTCTTAATCACTTATTAGATTTTCTCTTAAATTTATAGTCAAATGGGTTTATTTTATGGTTTTCCTTGTTCTTGTTAATTTTATCTAATCCCAGAGTCATCATTTTAGGTTAGTTGCATTGTCGTGCATCAATTCCATACTCTCCTGAAAATTCCGAACTAAGACATCCAAAACCCAGCCCTCTACACTTTATTGTAGTTCCATGAGTGCGAAGAAAATTGATGGCTTTTCAATAGCGAAAGAGAGAGAGAGAAATGTTCAAATCTAACGTTAGCCATAAATCATCCAACAAAACTTCTTTGGTACAGTTGAATGCTTCCCACTGTAATGCGATATTTTCTTTTGCCTTTGTCCTAGTGCCATGAAAGTATGATTTTGGCAGCTTCTATATAGAGCTCATTGCTTGGATTTTGCAATTTGGCTATCAGACTAAGAAAAGGTTGAGCGGCAATGTCCGCAGGAGTGACCCTATTAGCAAGGCTTTGTGCTAGGTTCAGCCAGGAGTGTGGTTCAGGAATCAAAAACCTATTATAAGTACATCTTTTATTGTGTTCAAATGAATCAAAAACCTATATATATATCATGTTCGAAAACACGGTGCATGTCTTAAAAACAACAAAAAAAGCGTACATGGACAGATGTACATATGTATATAAGTGTAATCAAAACTTTAATTCTATAAATACACAAATCTTTGAACAACAGACATGCTGACATAATGAAGGATGTTTCCCTTATATTATCAGCATGTGACAAAATAGGCATCGTGGTGAAAACTGCTTGTATGTGAGCATGCATATCCCAAGAAATGAATGCCAAGCATACAAAAGTATCCATGTCCACTCATGCACATACAAGGGGGATCACTTGCTCATACAAAGTACAAAATCTGCTTAGCCTTCATGAAAATGATCCCTTCCCCCATTTTTCAACCGTATATTTTAAGTGAAAAAAGGTAGACAAAAAGAACTTACAGCAACAGTTATTCCCTTTACTAATTGAGGAGAAAGAGATATAAGAACACTTTGTGCAACTGTTGTGGAGTTGATTTCCGCAACAATTGTCTTCATGGCTATACTAGCAATGTCACGGTGCTGATCCTTCCCATTGAGCAATTTATCACAAAGCTTGCCCACCATTTCCAAAACCCTTGCCTCACTGACTTTCTTCACCAGTGGTGCCAGGCTGAAGGACCATAAAAAACAGGGAGACAAGAGTGAAGTAAAGATCCCCAAACAAAAGCAAACATGAATTTATATAGAAACACAAAACAACCAGCTAAAAGCTTCCCCATCCCATAACTCAAGACCATCCAAACAAGTGCACGAATTTTTTTTTAGGATGGCTGCCCAAACAAATAAGTACACTGATATAAATAGATTTAGCTTCCAAATAAGTATTACTTTGGTCAAAGAACATGTGTATTAAATATTAAGATCAATAAACCAAGCAAAAGAACAACTATAGTCAATATTGAAAAGTGCATGACTCCAGTTATATAACCAACTCTAGTGACCTGATTTGTGTATGCAAGAGAGAAGATTGAAAAGAAGAATTATAACCTAAAGTACTTGATGTTTGCAAGCCAGTTACCTTTACAAAGCCCTAATATTAATAAAATATCCAAATCATAAAAATCTACGCTGGTAAAAATGTGATATGATCTAGAATTTAGAATTCATAAGAATTGCAAGGTTCTAAAACAAAAGCACATTCCGACAAACAACATTATAGTAACTAGGTACAACTCAAAGGTTTTTACATCACTCGGCAGATTTAGACCATACTTACTCTTATTTGTACTTTGGTTGGTACAGATAAAATGTATATCAGGTTTGGGCAATCCAACCACAGAGTGAGTTGACTTCACCCTGATGATCAGCGTTGCCAAAAGCTAATTTGTTGTGATTCTACTAACCACAAGAGAAGTTGACGTGAAGGAACTATTCAATTATTAAAAATTGTTCAACTTTTGTTAATGTTTTGAATTCTTATTGTGAGGATTTTCTCCACTGTATAAAGAAATTACAATATGATAGGATTAAGCCAACATGATATCTCCCTATATAGGTCCAAGATACATAAACATCTAGAAAGTTGACATCAATACACATATGGCCTATTGGGCTGACATGGAGATGAGTCAACAGCTATTTTTGGTGAGGTTCATCTCTTCACCATGGAGCTCATCGTCAATGGGCAAAAAAACAAAACAGCCCATTTAAAAAACCTATCAAATGTTGCATTCAAATTAATGGTAAAAATGGATGTCTATATTGTTCAATTTGTAAACAACTTTTCACTAGGCCAAAAATATTGGAATGTGGTGAGTTGTCATATGGATGACCCCCCATGATGAGAAAACCATCCTCACTGAGATCAATCACTGACTCATCTCTATGTGGGACCAATGGCCATGTGTGAACGTAGGGGTCAAATTTACAGGCATCTACAAATCATGACCCATATGTAAAGATAAAAATCTAGGGCACAAATCAAGATGATTCAAGGGCATAATTCTTGTGCAGATTATCTTCCCACATAAATGGAGTCAAAGTGTCCCATAATGAGATAACTTTTCATCTAGTTTTGATAGTTAAGGCTGATTTTTTGGGGAGATCTTCCTTGCTAAAAAACGGTCTAGGCACATCTTCATGTGGTCCCTACACACATACGTACAAAGTTGTAAGAATATATCACTATCCCCAAATTTTACAGATGAGGCTTGACGATGATAATATATGCCTTTGAATATATGAGTTCGTGTGGATGACCATATAAATAACCACTATATATAGGGAAAACGTTGCATGGACCAAGGGACCACGTAGAGCATAGACCAAGGGGCTATGTAGAGCATGGACCCAGATCCACATTTGGGCCACGTGGACTGCCACATTGGTCCAAATGACAACTCAGCCTCTTGTTTGTCATCTAGATTGCTCTTGGAAAAAAAAAATCCTCCCACAAAAAGTATTTTTTAGCGTTGGATCTTGAGTTTAAAAATGGACGGTCATTAAAATCCTAGATTAAAATTTAAATCCAACTGTGAAAAATCTCCTTTTTCAATTCTGTTTTTTTTAGAGTTCATAAAATTTTATGCTCTACATCCATGTGGCACCCGATGGTGTATTTGGGCGCCACGTTGACATGAGATCCATAGAGATGGATGGTCCTTCGGTCCATATAACCGCATCTCATATGTATATATATATATTTGATAAGATTTGAGAGGGAAGTCAACGCAAAACTAGAAAAAGAGGTGTTAAGAGTCCAATGGCTTTAAAATAAGTAGAATCAAGATCGAGTATGTAGAGTGTAAATTTAGTACCAACATGCAAGAATAGGCATGTCTAGTAAAAATTAATGGTCAAAAAATAGCCCAAAGTAAATATTTTCGTTATCCAGAATTTATCATGCATAAGGATGGAGTGATTAAGGAAGATGATGCCTTTACAGGGAAAAAAAAATTAAGGAAGATGATGCTCATAGAATCGAAGTTAAATGGTTAAAGTGGGGGTGTGTTATGAAGTGCTATGTGATAGACACATACCAATCAAATTAAAAGAGAACATGTATAAGATGGTAGTAAACCAGCTATGCTTTATAGATTTGAATGTTGGGCGATCAAGAAGCATCGTGTTAATAAATTGAGCATAGCACATATGAGGACGTAGACACATATAAGTAGGAGTGGAAAGATACAATGCAAAATGAATGTATTGGAAAAAAAAAGTGGGAAAATCTCCAATAAGAGATAAATTACGAGAAAGTGAACTGAGATGTTTTGTGCATGTTCAACAAAGGCCGATTACAACCCTAGTTGGAATAAATATTCAAGTTCAAGGTTCTAAATGAGCGAGAGGAAGACCCAGACATACATGGAGTAAGATAGTGGAAATGGGTATGAATACACGCACCCAGCACACACACAAACAGAGAGTATAATGGATGCAGATATGCAATGGCCAACAAAGAGGAAGAACATCATTTTTTGGTGGTAATAAAGTAATGATGACGAACCATTTCACAGCCAATCCTGAAACATCACCAGATGCATCATCAAGCTGGTGCAAGACTATATTTGAAACTTTCATCTCCAGATCGGCATCAGCTTTAAATCCATCTTTGGACAACTCAATCAGCAAATCAGAAGTAGCCATATATCTGTAATCTTTATCTTTACCAGTCATCTGCAATAAAGCCAATGAGCAATACAAATTTATTAGCAAGAGATTAAATTAAAAGGAAAAAAATTGAGAATAGAAAGAGAGCTGAATTTCCCAGTGCACAGTTTGTTACCTTTTCCAATATACTGTTGATAGTTAGATTTGCCATTTTCAGTGTGAATTTTCAAAAGTGGATTGGTTTCTACTCGATAAACTGAATGGAAATCGTCTTGTTGTATCAGCAAGTCTGAAGAGAAACAAAAATAAATTTACAATCGTCAAGAAATGATGAATCACTGAACACTTAAGTTAACACACAGTTTGAAAACGCGGAAACTGTAAAACAGTTAGTGACTCATAATAAGCTTTTCATACCCTACCAAACATGGAACAAATATATTGTTTCATGCAATAAAATAAGACAAATAGTTGTATTGAATGTTTGGAAAGTAGACAACAGTTCAATGACCCAAGAAAAATTAAACAGGATGTACATATATGATGATTCTACTTCTAGCCCCTAATGACAGTGCCCATGTGTCATGGTCATGTACATAGAATCCCGAGTCCCATGCATAAGGTCATGTGCCAATGTAAATATGTGTGTCAAGAGTCCATGGAAATATGATTTGTGGGAGTCCTTGGTAAATGAGCCACGTTGTTGGGCAATTGACAATGGGCCTCAATTGACAATTGACAATGTTTCCTAATGATGATGGGGCAAAAGACTTAGCACACACTTTGAAGGAAGGGTGATTCAGTGCCGAAGCCCAACCTTCACCAAGCATGTCGAGAGCATACATCCAAGCCCACGTGCCAACAACATGGGACTAACTTACGAGTCTCCTGTATCAAGTCCATGTATTCCATGTTGCCTTGTAAGTTGCCATCATATTAATAAAATTGCTTACAGGTATCAATATATTGCTATTCCTTTGCTTTGCACGTGTGAGTGTGTTTGGGTATTTCCAGGCTAGCTTTCAGGTTGAAGCCTTTCAAGCGTCACACGGTTGGCTATCTCAAAGAGCGACACTATGGCGCCTATTGATGCATCAACATTAATGGGGAAATCTTAACCATCCGAGCAGGAATACAAGCTCATCAACTATCCAGATGATAAATTCTAAATTAAAAGTGAAGACAGAAAGTCGTGACGACCGATTAAGAGTTTAAAACCCTAAAAGGGAGAGAGCACACTGAGGTGTCACGACAGACTTCGTTCCATGGGAAAACGAGGATTTTGCAGCAAGACTAACTCACTTACGAATAAAAATCAAAAACCACAAACCCTGCTCCTATCACACTGCATTGCGAGCATAAATCGCCACATGAGAGATAGAGCATCAAAGCGAATTAAGAACGATGAAAAAGTAACTTACAATGCTTTCGAGCTCTCCAATCCAATCCTCCAATGGGCAGAACAGAACAAAACCTAAACTTTCCCCCTTTCGATTTCCCACGAACTCGAGGAGTGACAGAGCGGAGTGTTCGTCGCTGATCGATGTGCTTCGAGCGGGCGTGAGAGATGAGAGGGGAAATTGCAAGGAACCCTCGTAATAAAGTGGGATGCTTTACAGAAATTGATTTACTGTCTCGCGGTCTATTGTATTAATTAGCTCACGAAACCGTTGCTAGTCTCCTATCCGATGCATTCGATTCGTTTCACGTGTGATTCATCCAACGGTCGTCGATCTTGGGCCTTTTATGTTAAAACACCTAGTAGGGTTGCAACTTGAGCGGGCCAAACCCGAACTCAATGGGTTAAACCCGAATTTGGGCCAGGCTTAAATCCAATTAGCTAGGGTTCGTGCTGAGTTTTTTTTTTGTTATTTTTATAACCGGGTATCCATCTAGACAGCGGACCGAGCCCATATCCGGGTTTTCCCCAGTCCACATAACATGGTTCGGTTTGAGTTTGGGAAGAAAAAAGTTGACCGAATCAAATCAAGTTGGGTTCAGGCATAGACATCGAATTGCCCAAACCCAAACTTGCTTGAACCGGAACTTAATATGGAGTTATAATTTAGACTCATGTTTCAAACTTCAGTTACGCTTGATCATTTTTTTAGGACAAGTAACTGTAAATTAATATATCTTTTTTATGCAAGTATCTTTATATAAGTCATTATTATTATTAATTTATCTAGTATTAATAAAGAATGAGCCAACCCAACTTGGGTTTGGCTAGGGTTGAGCATTTTATACCCAAGGTCGGGTTGGGCACAGGCATGGGTTGGTGTTTGCTAAGCGTGGGATTGGACACAGGTTGATCCACAACACAGTAATTAACTTGTGCACAACCTGCCGAGTTACAACCCTAACACCAAGCTTCCTTAAAGACGTAGATGATAAAGATTTCATTTTACATTTCTCTTTCATATACGACGATGTATCCCCGCCCCATTTGATAGGGTGGACCTCGGTCAGATCTAAGTATATTTGTCACGCCTCAAAATTTAACAACACGTCAACTCGAGAACATGACTAGGAGATGCTCAACTTCACCCCAAAACTTGAAACTTGAGCATAAACCTCAAAAATATGCAAGGGGGAGATCTGTCAACACCTAAAACCTATCGATTTAGATACCATGGTGTGGGACTTCCATGATTCCCAAGATATGGATTGTAAGTCGATGTAACTCAAAGACATTACTACTTATAGAAATTCCATTTACTTAACAAAAGAAATAATTAACCATTCTACATGCTAACAAATCATAACACAATAATGTTATCCGAAGCGTAAGTGATACTATCATATATAGATGTTCAGTGTCATATCATATCATAATGGTAACAATAAGATCATAAGTAGAGTGTGGGCAGAAATAAGAAACCAAGTACACCCTGAAAGATAACATACATATAATCAAAATAAATCCTAACATCTAACAAAAGACATAATGTTAGGGAAAAAAGATTGTAGCAACAGCAGATAGGTAGCTCATCGGGGCACGACCTTTAAATTTGTTTCTGGCTCGTAGTACAACCCTGGCTCCTAGTACAACTCCTCCTCAACATACTCCACCTATAAGGTGCCCTCTACAGGAAAACTTGAAAGGTGAAAAAAATGGTGTGAGTGATAAAGTAGCCCCAACATGTATCGACGAACCCTAAACAGGGTCACCCAGGGTGAGAAAATAACCTAGCTTCTAAGTTTTGTGTTTTTTAAATTACTATATATGAAATATATTTTATTTATAAAATAACCATAAATCGAGAAATATATCTAATTATATTTAAATGCAATTATCTATTATATATCATTTACTAATGGGGAAAATAAATCTCATGATAACCAAATATTTAAAACATTGTAATAATAATCAATTGATTATAGTTCACTAATATTTATATAATGACATAATAAATATGCATGCAACATTACATAATAATACATGAGGTAAGGTGTATTTTTAGTGGGTCTAAGTTTGCAGTTAATATCCCTATTAAAATCGACATACCTAGCCATGTAGAGTTTCTACCATGTAACGGTGTAGAATGATATTAGGGTCCCATTAATTTATCGACGAGAAATCCTAACATCATTGGCCTTTTAACGTAGGCCAAGCGTCTTCGTTTGTGATAATTTTTTTATTCTAGCATGCTTATTGTAGACACTCCAATTTGAACAGGTCACCACTCAAAAAAAGGTCTACGAAAGTGTATTTTTGAGCCAAAATTTGTCAAAAGAGCCTAAGGGTATGTTTGATTGCAGATGGAAAATAGGGTGGAAAATCAATTTCCGTGGAAAATCAAATTTTCAAGTGTTTGATTGCACATGGAAATGGAAATTCATTTTCCACCCCATTCAAAAAGTCCACTAAATCATGGATTTCACTTTCCCACCTATATGGGTGGGAAAATGAAATCCACCCATATTTTCCATCCTCAATTCTTCTCTACCACCATCACTACCACCACCACCATTACACTAACCTCGCCGTCGTCACCATCGCCGTCGCTGTCGGCTCCGTCTCCGACCACCTTCTCTCTCTCTCTCTTCTTCTTTTTCTTCTTCTCCTTCTTATTCATCCCTCACCTCCTTCGCCACCACTACCACCACGTTCTCACCCCATCTTCCTCACTTACCTCCGTCCTCGTCATCATCGCCACCGTCGTCGTCGTTGCCGCCATCGTCGTCGCCACCGTCGTCGTCTCCACCGTCACCACATCCTCCCCCCTCCCTCTTCCTCGTCATCTTTTTCTTCCTCTCCCCTTCCTCTCATCTTCTTCCTCCTTCTCCTCTTCTTTTTTCTCATATTTTTCCATGATTTTATCTAAATGAAATCAAACAATGGAATTTGATTTTCCAACCCTACCTATTTTCCACAACTAATTTTCCATGAATTTCAAATTCCATGGAAAGTGACTTTCCATGCAATCAAACATACCCTAAAGGTCTTATTTGGCCCATAGACTCTCAAATACTTTTCATTTTAGTTTTCCAATGCACCATGGCATCCTAATTGCATCCACCTTAATTGCATTCATTTCCAAATCCATCACTTCTAAAGCCCAAACCTTATTCAAATCCTATCATAAATCAATTCCTAACCTAAGTCTAATCATTAGTTAATCCCTAATCCTTGGCCATTTCTCAACCTAAACCTAGCCACCGTCCTATTATTTTATAGCTAATTCCAACCTAATCTCAATCTAATTCTTAAAATTACCCTAATCTAACTTAATCTACTCAAAATCCTGAACCCCAATTCTAAGCTTACCTCCAACATCAAAGCCCTCTTCATTCCAACCAACCTCATTTCATTCGACAAGTCCTTAAAAATCCATGCTCACAAAAATGGACATATATCACCACCATAATTAACCACCTAAATCCAACTTACCCAACCTCATCATTACCTTTAAAAGTTACACAACATATACATCAATCCACATCACATCATTTTCTCCAAATTTTCATCAAGTCATGCCGTTACCCATTCTCCTTAATCAACTCATCTCACCCACCAAAAGTAAACATATACCCCCACTTTTACCGCATGTCATCATCACAATCTAACTCCCAAAAATCTCATCACCTGCTCATTTACATAAACCATTTTTTTAACCAAACACCATACATCTAACTTCACTTCCACTCAACTTAAGGTAGGGGTTGCCCACCCAATTGGATTTTATCTATGGGTTTGGATAAAAAACAACCTCACTTACTCCCTTTGTCATATTTACCCCTCCTTAATATCAAAATGCCAAACATTTAATGTCATTTTCCTTCACCTTCAAATGTTGACCATTTTAACCTTAAAAGTAGCCCTCAACACCTATAATACCCCTCTCTCTCTCTCTCTCTCTCTCTCTCTCTCTCTCCTCTCTCTCTCTCTCAAAAAGTTCATGTTTGAACCCTCCCCCTCAAGTCTTATCTCTTTAAATCTCACATACTATCAATCCCCCTTCCTTACTTTAAAAATCCTATAATTACCACTAATCTCCACTCTTTCTCACTCATTCTCATATATTTAAAAAGGGATTCAACATAATTCTTCTACTAAGAACCTATGAAGAAAAAGGAAAGAAGAAGTAAAAGCTTCACAGTAGGTTTTAGAGTATGAGTTTTATTTTGTGTCCTCATATCTCCTTTCTCTATTTTCCTCTTCTATCTTTCCCCCTCCTTTTTTTATTTGGTTTAAAAGGCCATATGATGTAATGAATACCCTCCCTTACTTCTAGTAGATCGGGCTACGACTCGATCAAAATATAGGAGTTGTAGTCATTTTCAAAAGAAAACCATTTTAAACATTCAAACACTTTATGCACTTATCACAAAACTTATTTTTGAGGTTAAAGGTAATTGGACTCTCCTCATTCTATGAAAACGAGCTCATAACTAAAAAGCCAACATTTTACAAAACTTGTGCTTTTAAGGCAAAACATCTGTAAGGTCCCCTCTTTATGAGGTGTTCCTCATGCTCTATAAGCCGATATTAAAGTCCTTCACAATTGAAGGCACAAAACCTTCATTTATTTGAACCTTTTACTTTCTTTATTTCTCTAAAAAATTACCATGTTTCTAAGGTTATCACCTTTTTGGTGGAGAGAGATATGTACCTTACACCTTCCCCGATCTCTAATCAAGACCTTATCTGGATCTTAGGTAGATCAATGTCTGAATCCATATGAGAGTCGCTACAACATAAAAATCACTTTTCAAAACTAATTTTCGGATGATCATTCACACAATTTTCTAAAAAAGAAGGGTGGCGACTTCAAATCCACATAATGTTGATCTTCGAACTCGAAAAACACATAACTACAATAATCATTGACTCAATCAATGATGAAGATAATAACCTGTTGCAGTGCAGATAAACAATAATCCAGGAATCAAGATGGTGTGCAAGAGATTCACTGCTACTTAATCAATTGTAACCATCAACTTCAACAAATCCAATATAATTTGGTCATCCATTCATGGGTCAGCAGTTAATTATAGGGAAAATTAATTAGTGACCCGACCATTTTGAAATATTCAAACTAGCCATTTTCTTATCTTCTTCACATACTAAGGTTTTCCATGGCGCGATCATTTTCTGTTACTATGAACGACAAATGCAGAATGATATATCCATTATCGAAGTCAAAAAAAAAAAAAACCAATCTGAATGACATTTACAATGTTGAGTACAACATTTTTATTGTCGAGCTCACAACTTTTTATTGTCGAGTTAGACAATTTAAAAAAAAATTTGAATTCAAGCTATTGATGGATATATCTGCCACTATAGTAGATATATATGCACTGTAATAACTCTTGTTATCAAATTCGTCAATTTTTAAAAACTGTGTAAGAGCTCTTATTCCAACTTTTTTTTCTTCTTCTTGATATTGATACATAAACCTGTTTGGGTGAAATTTTGATTTCAGCGTATGACAACTCACAGACCTTGCCAATTCACCAAGTTGGCCCCTTCAAGGGCGAACTAATGGTAAACAACTCAACACTAAATCTGACGCATTATAGGGAAACACAGGAACTCTCAAAGACTAGACAGCTACTTCTACTCATTTTTGGATAGCTTACTTCTAAGAACTTTGAGAGCATCTACTACTTCAGGATCAAGGTTGTGCTTTAGTAGTTTCCCTTGTACAGAGGTTGACCTGCCAAATTCAGGAACAAACCAGTCACATCCAATAATAACTTGTACCCTAGGTTGACAAAAATCACTTCCAATGAGGTTCAAATATTGTGCCCAGACCTCATGTAGTATTGAGAATGCTCTATGCATGAAATGCCAGATAGCCAAACATCCTACCAGGGGTGATAACAATGATTGAGAAGAAAACAAGTCATTATGTACATGGGGCAAGTAAATGCATTTGTGCCTTTTATAGTCATGCCATAATGGCCAAAAAAAAATTTATTTTGTTTCTTTTCAATTTTTTTTTTTTTGACAAAAGTCTTGGGTAAACCAAAACATCAACCTTGGGTTGGTACATGGAAAAGTAATGCGACATGAGCCAATCAAGACCCAGATCCAAATGAAGGGCTTAATTAACCATATCATACAATCCTCCTAAAGCAGTCAATAATGATGGATTTATACTTTAAATTTTCAAACCTCTTCAAAAATTTCATTTTGTTAAAAGCCTCATGATGTAAAGACACAAGATATGCACCCACAGTTCTCACCTACACATCTTCACTTGCAGAATGTGAGCTGAAAGCCAGAAACATCAATAATTCACCATAAATGAAGCTCACCTCTGTTCTTGAAGCATCTTCTCAAACTCCTTTTGTGAAGCTTTTATCTACAAATACCAAAATACGCCAAACTTGGCAATGAGACCAAGATTATATAGTTTGTTCATAATGATTGTGTAATAACAAAAGAAGAAAAAACATGAATACTTGGCCCATATGGTTCATTTCAACAATCTGGCAAAGCAATCATGAACAAAGAGCTCTGTTACAGAATTCTTAGTTAAATTGTAGACTTTGATCAGCAAATAATGTTGGATAGAGCTTTATATTAAAAAAAGCCTCTATACCTAGCCATAAATAAATAAATAATGCTAAGTAAATGAAGGATCAGGATTCAGGTCAGGATATTGTAACGTTTCTTTCCACTAGCTGCCAACCAGCTGTAACCCTTCTTTATCTGGCTTGGGAATGGCAATGCAGTGCAAAAAGCACGACACTGGCATTGCAGAGATGAGGATGCTGAAATTGTTAGGGGAAGGATAAAAAATATAAATTAGAGTTGAGTATACTCATGAAAATGTAGTAGTACCCCCAATAGGTGATAAACTAAAGGTAAGTCGATTAAGATGGTTTGGTTATGTGTAACAAGGACCAGGTAGCACTAATGAGTAGGAACATACAAGTTGAAGGACCTAATAGCCGAAAAGGATGTGGATTGAAGTAATGAGAGTAGATGATGGAAATTATGCCTTTAGATAAAGTTGAATGAAATAACAAGATTGATTAACGTTGTGTTTGGATTGAGAGAAATGGAGAAAAGAGGAGAGAAAATAAACGAGGTTCTCTCCATTTCTCTTGTTTGGATTGTTAAGTGGGGAGAGAAGAGAAAAAAAAAAAGTGAGTTTTCTTTCTCTCCAAAAGTGGAGAGAAACCCTTTCAAAATAATTTATACTTCCAACTCTGCCCCTAGATCTCTTTTAAGATATTTTAAAATTCCAAAGTTGTCCCAAGTTCTCTCCTGTCAATCCAAACATGGTAGAGAGAAATCGAGTTTCTCTTCTCTTCTCGTCTCTTATTGAGTTTCTCTTAGAAGAATTGTGGAATTGTAATGTCAAGTCTCATAATGAGAGCTTGGCAGATATGTATATTAACAAAAGAGTGAATGGACATAAACACCCTTACATAGAAATAATAAAATATAAAAAAAACATTAAAACATTATTTCCAATACTCCCCCTCAAGCTGAGGTAAATATATCGACAAAGCCCAACTTGACAAGATGGGAGTTAGAAACAGAAGGATTAATAGACTTCGTAAGCATATCGACAAGCTGATTTGAAAAAGTTAAAAAGATTGTCTAAAGAGCACTAGATCGAACTTTCTCTCTAAAAAAGTGAACATCAACTTCTATATGTTTAGTTCTTTCATGGAGAATTGAGTCAGACGCAAACATTATGGCAGACTTGTTATCACAAAATAAAGTGGAAGAACTAGAGACAAGAAATCCCAACTCCGTCAGCAAAGACCTAAGTCAAATAAGCTCATAAGTGCTAAAGGCCATAGCATGGTACTTAGCTTCAGCAGAAGAATGGGAAATCACACTTTGTTTCTTACTTTTCCATGAGATTAGATTACCACTATAGAAAGTACAGAAACCAGAGGTAGGTCTCCTATCTGTAAGAGAACTAGCATAATAAGCATCAATGAAGCAGGACAAATGTGGTTAAGTAGTGGACGAGTAAATAAGCCCAAGACCGGAACGTGACTTCAAGTAGTGAAGAATATGATAAACGACATCAAAATGAAAGGTGCGCGGAGCATGCATGAATTGACTGACCACACAACCGCAAAGATCAAATCCGATCTAATATTAATCAGATAAATCAAATGACCTATGAGTCTCTGATAAAAAGAGGGATTAGATAAAAGATCACTAGATTCGGTATGAAAACGATGATTCTGATCCATAAGAGAGGAAGCAGAACAACAATCAAGAATCCCAGTGTCCTGAAGAAGATTCAATGTGTATTTATACTGAGATAGCGAAATAACACAACGAGAACGGACCACTTCTATCCCCAAGAAATACTTGAGAAGAGATTTCAAGGTCCAAAAAACAAAAGAGGGGAACCCAAGGGGGGGATGGGTCCTCTAGGCTTTGATACCAAGAAGAATTGTAGAATTGTAATGTCAAGTCTCATAATGGAAGTTTGGCAGGTATATATATTAACAAAAGAGTCAATGGACGTAAACGCATTTAAATAGAAATAATAGAATAAAAAAAACATTATTTCCAATACTCTTCTCTTCGCTTCTCTCAATCCAAACATAACCTAAGTTAGCGTAAATAGTTCGGATGAGGCTTTGATGATGACAAGCACAGTTCATCTTTTCCTTTTACATTGTTTACTTAGGGTTTACCATCCCACGTCTACACAAATAAATCACAGTTACATTTAACCATGTTTACTAAAGAGCGTCTTCCACATACTATTCTTCTAGACACAGATGGATAGGTGAAATACAATGTTTGAAGTTTAGGGGGAATTGTCTGCAATTCTAGTGCTCCCCTCTTCATGCTATTGTGGATGGCTTCATCCATATAGATATAATTTTTCATGAGATGCAAGCAGTCAAGATAGGACTAGAAGTCGCTTTTGATCACAACACTAGACGACTTTCATTTGTGAAGAAAGCATTTTCAAATTGATAAAACCTTTTAAGTCAAAAAGCTAACAAGCTTTCCTTAAACTAATGTATGAAGACAAGAAAAACTAAAAGCATGTCTATACAGGTGTTTTGCTAAGTAGCATGGAGAAAATGTGATAAAAATGTCTTACCTCTGTAACCAATGCCTTGCTACTCCAAACAAATGCACCCTGGAAATTATCATAAATACCCATAAAATAAAAAAAGTGTCACAAAGCATAATGCAAACTAGTATTTCGTAGACAAATTATAAGCCACTTGATTCTCTACATATGTTTGGTAGGAAGAATTAGCAATCTACATCTATCAGCTCTAAACCCTAGAAATTTATCATATCTCATAATAACCACATCATCATTATTCTATGCCACATCGCACGAGAACAGATTGAGCTTCTATGGAAAGCAAATATCAACCTTGAAAAAAAATTGTTTGAAGACAAGGTGTTAGGCAGTGAGATGTGAAAAAGTGAGTTACTTCCCACAGAAAACCTTCTTTGTGGAAAATAAGATTGGGCATGAAGAAAAGAAGAATGTGGTGGCAATGGATCAAACAATTACAATAGCGTAGTAGGAACATGTGTGGTGTAAACCAACTTGATAGAAGGTTTATTTTGAAAAAGATGAGAACCACTGATATCTAGAAACTACTTTCTACCTCACCATGTGCTCTCTTGTAGCTAAGCTGGGGCTATGAAGGTCCGATAGTGAGTCAAATTCTGAGCTGGCCTCTGTTCATAGATGGTATGTGCTTGCAGAGGTGAGGATTGTTATCAATGATAGTTTTATTTTTTATTAGTCTTATTTATGTTCATGTCATTTTCTATCCTTTCCTATTTATTGTGTAACTATATATACAAATTACAAGGAGAAATAAAGAATGATTTTTCTTGAATTTCTTTTCTCTTCTTTCCTTATTTATCTTCTCTAAACCCTAGGTCAGATTTCTATATGGTATCAGAGCTTTGGTGACCGCCGAGAAGATTGAAGAGAGTTTTGAAACCCTTTCTCCTGTAGTCCTAGGAATGTCGCCCCACATTCTAGACCTATAGCCCACCATTCTAGGCTTGTAGCAAACCAGTAGATACCATCCTAGGTCTGTCTCAAGACAACAAACACCACCTAGGGGTGCCAAAAGTCAGTAGTAGCCACCTCAGGGGTGCCGCAAGTCAGCAACAACCTCCTAGGGGTGCCGCAAGTAAGTAGTAACCCACCAAAGGCTACTACACATCAACAACCACCTCCTAAGACTGTCTCCACTCCCTAGGGGGAGCCACAAGTCACCAACAGTCTCCTAGGGCCTCCTTCAGTCCCTTAGGCTTGCCTCCAATCACATAAAGGGCCTTCATTTCATCAGGAATGTGACGATAGGTTCCTATCTTAGGTCCTACATGATTTGTTAGTGATTCTGAGTATTTGTGGTGTGATATGGATCCTTTGTGAAGTACCCTATCTCTCTGAAGTCATGTCAGAAGAAACCTCAATGCGGTCTACCAATAATGGTTTTGAATCCTCACAAGTTAGAGATGAAAATCCAAACCTCCAAATCACCACAGTCAAACTCGATGGCACAAACTACCTGGAGTGGGCTCAGTCTACAAAACTCGTCATCCATGGAAAACCAAAGGCGTGATATTTGAATGAGAAAGAGAAACAACATAAAATCTCAAATCCTAAATATGACCAATGGGATACTGAGAAGGCTTTGGTTATGTCATAGTAGTTGCATTCCATGCAACCTCTTATTAGTAGATGACACCTTTTCTTGAAGACTGCACAACAGATTTGGGAATTGGTGACTCAAACTTACTATCAGGCTCATAATAGTGCGAGAACCTATCAATTGGAACAAAATATAACGCATCTCAAATAAGGAGAAAAGCCATTGTTAGGCTATTTTGGGAATTGCGCAGGAAAGCCCTAAAGATTGTGTACAGTTCAACAAACATGTTGAGACACGTCGTATCTTCCAGTTCCTCGCCAATCTGAATACCGAGTTTGAGATGGTTAGAGTTCAGATTATGAACAGAGATCCACTACCTCCTTTGAACATTGTGTACTCTCATGTTCAAAGTGAGGGAAGTCAACGCTTGGCTATGGGACATCTAAATATTTCTGTGAGTGATAGATCTTTCATGGAAACTAGAAGGCAGGGAAACGAACAAGCTTTAAGAGTGAAGAAGTTTGATAAATCCACTCGAACACCCAATAACAGAGAAAGACCGAAGTGTGACAACTGTGGCAGATTTGGACATATTCGATTTGGGCATATTCAAACAAAGTGCTGGGACTTGATAGGGCATCCTGAGTCATTTCAGGCTAAGGGCTGGTCTTCCTCAGTTCATCATGCTTCCAATGCTGACATACCAAATGATTCCCTAAGTTCTGAGGTACCGTCTTCAGCAATACATACACTATTCTCTGCGAAGGATATTAATTGTTTGAGGGCTTTATTAGATGGTTCCACGACGACCTCTTCCTTTGCATGCACAGGTACTTCTACCACCACTTCTCATCATGTTTCCTCATCTCACTCCAACTTCTGGATTTTTGATTTACGAGCATCAGATAATATGACAGGTATGTCTTCTTTTTTTCAGTCCTATAACTCTTGTTCAGGGAAGGACAAGGTCCGTCTAGCTGATGGTTCTTTATCATGCATAGTCGGTAAAGGAACCATCCAAGTTCCTCATAGTTTTCTTTTGTCCAATTTTTTACATGTTCCTAATCTCACTACTAATCTTGTGTCTATTAGTAATATTACAAAAAATCTAAATTGCAATGTTATCTTTTTTTCCTCTCATTGTGTCTTTCAGGATTTAGCAACAAAGAAGGTGATTGACAATAGTCGTGAAGCAGATGACTTGTACCTTCTCAATATCCCAATGTCTGAACACATTCCTCATGCTCATGCTCATGCTTCAGAAAGTAGTAATAGGGTTGTCAATAAATCTCGTATAATGCGGTGGCATATTCGATTGAGTCATGTTTCTTTCCAGTATTTACAACTTCTAATTCCTTATTTGTTTAAGTCTATGTCAGTGTCTACATTACAATGTGAAGTTTGTCAGTTGTCAAAACATTGTCGTTCCTCTTATCACACAAGTTAAAATAAAGTTCATCTTTATTGTCTATTGTGCATTTTGATGTTTAGGGTCCATCCCCCGTTACTTCTTTGTTGGGTTTTTGTAATTTTGTTACCTTTGTGAGTGACTATAGCAGATGTGCGTGGGTGTACTTAACGAAAACAAAAGATGATGTCTATTCCATATTCCAAGGTTTTCATGCAATGGTTCTCACTCAATTTGGAGTAAAGATCAAAATCTTTCGTTCAGATAAGGGAGAAGGGTATTCTTATGGGGGGCTTGAAACAATTTGGGGCTACTCAAGGGATTGAACACCAAACTTCATGTGCTTCTACATCCCAACAAAATGGTACCGTCGAAAGAAAAATTTGTCATCTGTTGGAATTAGGAAGGGCTTTGTTTGTTGGGGTGAACGTTGCTAAGCGTTTCTGATCTGAAGATGTTCTTACTGCATGTTACATTATCAATTGTACTCTCTCTAGTGTCTTGAACTTCTAACCCCCTCTATTGCTCCTTTCTCTTGATCGTCATTTATTTCCTGTGGTTCCACGAGTCTTTGGGTGTGTATGTTTTGCTCATGTATTCAATCATGCTCATACTAAACTTGACCCCAAGGCGTTGAAGTGTGTGTTTATTGGTTATTCTAATTCTCAAAAGGGTTACAAATGTTATCATCCACCTAATCGTTGTCGATTTGTTACAATGGACATAACATTCTTTGAAGATCAATGTTAAATCATCTTTCCTAGTTTCACTTCCTTTGCCAATTATTCCATAATCTATTGAGGAAGCCGAGCAACCACTCATAGTAGTGCCTAATCGTTTTAGACGCACTTACACCAGAAAGGGAAAACAAGTCATCGTTGATCCACCATACCATACCACTAAGGAGCCAAATCCAGTGTCTTTAATTTCCACTATTCCCATTGTTCTTTGGAAAGGTAAACGCATTTGCACTTCGCATCCCATTTCTCAGTTTGTTTCTTACCATGATGTGTCTCCTTCCTATCGCTCCTTTGTAGCCACTATGTTTTTTGTTTCCATCCCATCCAGTGTGAAAGAAGCTCTCTCCAATCCCAAGTGGAAACAAGTAATAGATGAGGAAATGAGAGCTTTAGCAAAGAATGATACCTAGGAATTAATGTCCTTACTTACCACAGGGGAAGAAACATGTTGGCTGCAAGTGGGTGTTTATAATGAAATACAAGTCAGATGGATCGATTGACATGTATAAGGCTTGGTTGGTTATCAAGGGTTATGCTCAGACTTACAGTATTGATCATCAAGAATTTTTGCCCAGGTAGCAAAACTGAATTCTATTCTTGTTCTTCTCTCCTTGGCAACAAACTTCTCTTGGGAACTTCACCAACTAGATATGAAAAATGCTTTCTTGCATAGTGATTTGCATGAAAAAGTATACATAGATACTCCTCCAGGAGTTCTTTTTTCCAATGCTGATGGGAAAGTGTGCCGTCTCAAGAAGTCCTTCTATGGTCTCAAACAATTCCCACGCACGTGATTTGAGCAGTTCCACTCTGTTATGCATGATGTGGGTTACAAACAATGTCAAGTTGATCATACACTGCTTGTCAAACATAGTGGACCTCAAACTACAGTTCTTATTGTGTATGTTGACGATATTGTCATTACAGGCAATTGCCCTACTGAGATCCAAACTTTGAAGCATCTTCTTGGGACTCACTTTGAAATGAAAAACCTTGGATTTTTGAGATATTTTTTGGGTATTGAGGTAACTTAGTCCAAGACAAGCATTTTTATCTCACAACGCAAGTATGTGTTAAATCTGCTTCAGGAGGTTGGCAAACTTGGGGCTAAACCAGTTAATACTCCAATTGAGCCAAATCATCGATTGAGTGATAGTGATGGTGAGGAACTTGAAGATATCAGTCGTTATCAACGTTTGGTTGGTAAACTCATCTACCCATCTCTTACACAACCCGACGTTGCCTATGCCGAAAGCGGGTTAGTCAATTTATGCATGCCCCTTGTATGACACATCTTGATGTTGCTCTACGCATCCTTCGATATCTAAAAGGATGTCCGAGGAAAAGCTTACTATTTCGTTCACATGGTCACATGCATGTGGAAACATGGACAGATGCTGATTGGGTAGGTTTTATTACTGATCGTCATTTGATTTTTGGGTATTGCACTATGGTGGGTGGTAATTTGGTAACTTGGCGCAGCAAGAAACAGTCTGTAGTTGCTCGCTCAAGTGCTGAAGTTGAGTTTAGAGTCATGACTCTTAGCATATGTGAGTTATTTTGGTTACGTCTATTACTTCATGAGCAGGTTGTTCACCTCCTATGCCTTTTTAGTTGTACTATAATAACAAGGCTGCCATTAACATCGCTTATAATCTAGTTCAACATGATTGCACCAGGCACATTGGGGTTGACCGTCACTTTATCACGGAGAAAGTTACTTCCAGTGACATCTGCACCATCTTCGTTCCTACCACACAACAGTTAGCTGATGTCCTCACTAAAGCCTTGGGTCATGCCAATTTTGATAGTCTTATGAGCAAGCTGGGCAAGTGTGATATCTTTGCGCCAACTTGAGGGGGAGTATTATCAGTGATAGTTTTATTTTTTATTAGTCTTATTTATGTTCATGTCATTTTCAATCTTTTCCTATTTATTGTGTAACTATATATACAAGTTACAAGGAGAAATAAATAATGATTTTTCTGGAATTTCTTTTCTTTTCTTTCTCTCTTTATCTTCTCCAAACCCTAGGTCAGATTTCTACAAGGATTTCATATGGAACTGTTGGGCTTTGAAAAGCCTTTACAAGGAATAGGGGGATATTGCGCTTGTAATTTTTGGAAGAAAAAACAATTGGTCCTTACAAGGCCAATATACCACTGGAGGAATGGTGTCCCGAAGATGCTAGAAGGGAAAATCTATAACGGAGTTCAGCAAATCTGCCTCGGAGATATTAGAGGACCCCTAAAAATTTCAAGAGACATAAGAAGACTTGAAAAGTAGGGGTATTATCTATTTCTTGGGCTTCAAAAACGAAGAATGATGGTAAGGAAGAGAAAAGTGGAGCTGAATTTGAAGATAGTTCCAAGAAAGCGAAATTTAAGGCAAAATGTTTTTTTGATGGGTAAGCTGGAGTTGAACCTAGGACCTCAAAGTTGCTTTGCAAAGTGTCAAACCAACTTTAAGGAAAAATGTACTGGTACAAAGAGAATGAGAATTTCTGATTAGATGACAAAGGAGATAAAGGCAATCTACCACTTTCTTCCGTTCGTTGACGATTTGTAAAAATCCTCAGCTTCAGGAGTCTGAGATTTAGACAGAAATAATTCCATCAGAAGACAACCGTGGGGAAATCACCCAATGGAGGAAATTTTTTATGAAGGGTCTACTGTGGATGTTGAGTCCTTGGTGAGCGTGTATTCAATGAAATCAAATGCTGGAGAGGAGAAAATTGGAGCATTTATCAAGGAAGAAATAAGGAGTTCGATGCTGACAACTTAAATGAAGACCTTGAATCAGATATGCAGAAGTTACTCGTCATAGATTAAAATCTGATAATGAGTTATTTACAGGATAGTTTGGATGCAGAAGATATGGGGCTAACACAAGTAAGTTAGGAGAAGGTGAAGTTGCTATAGGGGTTGGAAAGGAGCATTTCACTTTCTGAAGGGCATCATTGCAGGACATAATCATTAAATCCTTTAAAATATGATACTGAGATGAAAAATATGAAGTATACCTTGTTCAAAAACAGGAGCAGTCTCATAGGAGGTGACGTGAGAAGGAGAAGGGGAAACAGGAAACAGGGTACTTGGATTCAATGAAAAAGCATGGAAGTCTTAGTGGCATTTTCTTGTTCCTTCTCTTCTTCGTTTTTAGGCACTTTGGGAAATACCTGACCTTATCTTCATGATTAAATTAATAATTGACACATATTTTCAGTGTCAAAAAAGAGGGGGGAAGAGGATGACACTTTTAAAGGGTTTATGAAAAGTATGTGGAGTGTCAGATAGGATGGGTGACATATTCATATATGATATTTTGAATCTAAGTGTAAATGTCATATTCATGTCGTGCCTGGGCTGTATCCTTGGTGTGTATGGGTATAATGGGGTGAAACCCAGAAATTAAATAATCTATTATGGCAGCTGATAAACAATTATCAATGAAAGAAATGGTCGACAAAAGTTAAAAGATAATCCAGGTAATTTATCTTGTAGAAATTAGAAGTAGTAACTTAACAATGAGAAAATACATACTGCTCCATGTGCCGCTTGCTGCTGACAACAATCAGAAGTCACGACCCAAACTTTTGGGCAGCCATCCGCCTTCAAGGCTACAACCTGTAAACAAAATACCACATGATCTGCTACCCATCAATAATAAGTAGAGTTCGACTAGACATGGAACCATTTAAGAGACAAATGAAATGAATGAGTATATTAACAAATGGCCCTGAAAAGACTGTAATTTAATGGATATTTTATTTGTTAAAGTGAGGCCAGGTTTCTTCCAGTTTAGTTTCTGAAAGGCAAATACCAATAATTATAATCCCAGAACTGCACTAACTATTGGGGTGCTAAACTATGGAGTCACACTTGAAATTATGGGAAAGAATGACGAAACATGCCAAGGAGATCAATCATTGAGGCAATCTTTTCACTTAGACAAATGATTGAGAAGTTTAAGGAAAAGAGGAAGAACATCAACATGGTAAATGATTTTTATTGACTTAAGAAAAAAATATATGACACAATACCAAAAATATATATATGAGACAGTACCAATAAAGTTAATTTGGGGGATATTGGGGAAGAAATGAGTCACAAGAGGAGATATTTACATGATTAAAGATATGTATGAAAAATAAGTGACTAGTTTGAAAGCAAATAGGTCGGAGTCAAGTGAGAACCCAATTACAAATACCAGTGAGATTGTATCTGTTCAGTCTGATTGTAGATGAAGTAATTGCTCCTATTAAAGAGTTGGTCCATTGGTGTGTGTTATTTTCAGACGATGACATGATAGTTGAGGTTCATTGAGGAAGTCAATGCAAAACTAGGACTCTGGAGAGCCATTTTGTTGTCCAAGGGCCTTTACATAAGTAGAATCAAGACATAATATACAGAGTGTAACTTTAGCGATAACACCCATAGAGAGGAAAATCTAATAAAAATTGATGGGCAAGCGACCAATTTTGTTACCATAGAGCTGGACAGTTATGGAGGTGTGCATCTAGAGTGCTATGTGACAAACACATCCCAATCAAAAGGGAATTTTTTTTTAAGATAACAGTAGTAAGATTGGATATGGATAATGAAGCTAAACATTGTGCAATCAACAAACAACATGTGCATAAATTAAGGATTGTGGGGATGAGGATGCTCAGATAGATGAACGGAAAAAAACTAGGAAAGATAAATTAGAGATGAGCGCATTCAAGAAAAATGCAGAAGTCCCAATAGATGATAAACTACAAGCAAATCAATTGAGATGGCTTGGTCCTGTGAAACGAAGGCTGGTTATAGACCCAATTAGAAGGAATGTTCAAGTCGAAGGATTTAAAACAACGAGAGAAAGACCAAAAAGAATGTAGATTGATGTGAAAAGAATGGATACAAACACACTAGAATTGACATACCACACGACTTTAGTCAAAAATGAATAAAGGAACAAGATTTGTTCAACCGACCCCAAAAATTTGGATAAGGCTTTGATGATGATGAAGATGAAGATGAAGTTGGTCCAATAAATTACCTCTTTTTCAATCCATGCATCGGCACAAGATTCACTTGAGAATACTACATCAATGCTGCAACATTAGAAAATACGAAGGAACAAAATGTCAAATCATTCCACTAGTAGGGATTTTTTTTTATATGTGAAAAAAAAACATCAAAAATAATATGAAAATAAAATGTCAATCGAATTTGAATAAAACTTGTTAAATAGGGTTGATTAGTATCACACTAGTGAAATACAAATCATCTTACCTCTAATAAGCATGGAAACACATCATACACAATATTCAAGAGACACTTCCTAAACGAAGAATTACTTATCCAAGAAAAACAACTCAATGCAGTATCAAAACCTCGTTAGGTATCATCAACCCTCTCCCCATATTTACAAAAAAAAAAAAAAAATCACTTTGTGAGCCTTGCCTTCTAGGATCAAATTTATAGCTTGTACATCGTGGTATGATAATGGGAGTCCACACCACCAGAAATAAATCACCTTTTATCCCAACATATTCTAGGGAGTTGCTAGGATGGAAATACTTTTTCCACGACGTATGGAGCTTACTATTCAAGCTTAAATTAATCCCCCACATGTCATGTTATAATGATGGAGTTTTTCCAGGATAAATAAATCTTTATTGAAGGACCATGATATGCCTTTAACTCAACCAAAACAAATCTTTGTATTTTTTTCCTCAATGAGGGATCTTGTCATTGGACCTATAATGAAGGAATTTGAACTTCCAAAGGGAGCATGGCCTCACAACCAAATACAATTAGGGAGTTGCTTGAGTCGGTGTTTGAAGCATCGTATGATAGGCCCACAAAGCTTCATGCCAATCATATTTCTTCTTCGGTACCATCGTCTTCATCGTTTTGACGGCTATTGTTAAAGGTCTCAACCAATACTTATGGAAACGCATAGTAGTGAGTGGAATGATTTTCCTTGATATAATATTTGACACATAATTTGTATACCATTTGTGATTATTCTGCCTAGAACTCCATACCTATAAATTACATTTGTGCGAACAAGATTTGCCACTATAGTAAGTGTTCCACCTATAAATTACATTTGTGCAAACAAGATTTGCTACTATTGTAAGTGTAACTTCATTTAACCATTTTTGAGAAGTAAATGACCACAAACATGATTTCGTGTGCCATGTTTGCAGTGATTGATGAATGAAATTCCCCATGGAAATGCAAGCTGATAATGAAGGAGACATACATAAAGCAACACCTGAAATACATTGATCAACCCTAAATCCTTACAATCAGTTTGTAGGCTCTAGAAGGGCGCCTTTGTTTGCATTAGTGATATTGAGGATTCACCTTGGACTAGATTAAAAAGGGCGATTACAGGAATCGTGTCTTCAACCATGAGATTTTTCCTCACTCTAGTGTCTACGGATTTTCTTTGTCAATGAACCCTATGCAAGCTTGTTCGTCGATGATTTGGGTTGCTTGTTGATTGGGATATCAAGATTAAAAGGTAGTGATCGAAGTTTGGAAGTTGGAACAACAAATGTATAACAATAATGGTGGCCAACATGGGTCAAAATTTGTGAAGGTTGGTGTAGGGAAGAATCAAAGCTCTTAAAAATAGTCTTATGTGTGAAGCAGGACACACATCTCGTATTCGACTAAGAGGATTTCCAATTGGACCTTGAATGGATCCTACTATTTTTTTGGATAAGTGCAAAAGATTATTAAATGAAAGAAAATGAGGCTGAGGAGGCCCACATACAAGAAAAAGAGAAGAAAGAAAAAACAAACAATATAATAAGCAGAATAACCCCCCACAAATACTAAGTATCACACAAGGAATCTCATCTGAAAACAAAGTCCTGGAATGAAACTCCCACAAAGTCCTAGCTCAACTTCAACCAAAATCTTCATAATTACCAATTGGGACATACTTTCATTGCTCTGGAACACCCTATTGTTTCTCTCTTCTCCAAAGACCCCAAGCAATGACTAAAGGAAGGATAGCCCATAGATGTCTATTTTTAAGAGAAAAGATATTAAAACTCCACCCTTCCAAGAGCAAAATGAAAGAATGAGGGAAGACCCACTCAACCTTAAAATGAGTCAGAAAGAACAACCAAATTCCCCGAGCAAAAGAACAATGAATTAAAATGTGGTTAGCAGATTCCCCATTCCTCGAATACAAGAAGCAGAAATTTGGGATAGTCCATCCTCGGATTATCAAGTTATCCAAAGTGAGGATCCTCCTTCTTAAGGAAGCAAGTCACACAATGAATGACACCTTGGAAGGAACAAGGGTTGACCAAATGATCGAAGCCGAGAAAGAGACTTCAAACGATGGGAGCAAGCATTTATAAAAAGAACGAACTAAAAATCTCTTATCTTTAGCCTTGAACCATTACCACCTATCATGTTTGTTCTCCGAGAATTGGATTGAATTTAAGAAGTCAAGAAGAGATGTTACCTCAGTTATTTCCCAATAATTAAAATTCCTCCTAAATCTCAGATTCCAAGAGTGAGTGCTATTATTTCAAACCAGACAATGCTTTACTGAGCAATTCTTATACAGTGAACAAGCGTACAAAGAAAGATATTGAGTTGACAAAGACAAAATACCGCACTATCTATCCTCTAAAAATCTAACCTTATCCCCTCGCCACTATACTAACCAAACCTCTTCTCCCCATATTTCACTTGAACCACCCTCCTCCACAAACCACCTTTTTGCACCCCCTCCAGCATTTTCCCTATCCTTTGTGCCCTCTTTTGTCATTAACACAATGATTCTTTCACTGAAGAAAAACAATGTAGTATATGTTGGCCTTAAACAAAAGTAAAGCATATGATCTCTGGAAACTCCAAATTAACTAAAAACCAATGACTTTGAAGAATGAGCATTATTTTAGAATCCAATATTGTAGTAGATGCATATCATCACATGATTCAATATTAGATGATTGAACACCAAATACCAATAAAACCAAGATACGGAAATAAATTAAGTGCACAAAGATAGTACCTAGCAAAATTTTCCTTGTGAGTAGGCAGTCCAGACATCATAGCATCAAAAACCACCACCACTTTTACCTCTGTAAAATTTTCATAAGTGATGTGAGGAGGTTACATCAACATGTGGAATAATTACACACTTATTGATTCCACTTTGAGTTATCGCATAAATCATTTATTTCAAATTACAAAACAAGTCTAGAAAATAAAAAATTATATAAATTAGAAAAATGTGAATTTATATTCAAAATTTACACACATGCCACATTTGTGAATATGCAACATTTGTGAAAGTTGTTTAAATAAAGTGGAAGCATATATATGATAAGTGCATAGCACATATACTAGGATTTCTTGGGTATTTGCTATTTCTGTTTTCGTTATTGAGTAATTTCTAATTTGGGAAGAGTTAGGTGTTATTTTATTTAAGTAAAGTTAGGTTAGTTTGTTACTGTTTTGGGCAGATTTAGATGTTATTTTTATTTAATTAATTTAGAAGGTTGTTGGACAGGCTAAGTAATAAAAGGAGGAGAAGAAAGAAAGGAAGGGGTGAAAAAAATTCTCTTTTGAGAACAAAAGGCCATCCCCCTCGAAGGGGACTCATCTTCTATTAATAAATCTAGAATTTTTTATATAGTTCTGTTAAGTTCTTATCAATATATGTAGATTCATCAAACTAAATGAATATGCAACATTTGCAAGCCACTCTACCCATAAAGTACCATGTGTACATTCTACATCCTTAAGAAGTGTTTTCATACAAGCATTGAAACTAAGAGAGCAGAACTGGATGGTCTGGAGATACAAATTTGCAAGAAGCCTTGTACCCAAATCTTCATTATACTAGTATATCACTTATTGTTGGACCCAATGCCAAGTGTGAGAGCGCCCATAATGATCAGAGCCAAGACGATAGAGGCAATGCCCCTGAAACCAAAACTAAGGTTTTTTGGTGGACAATGGACACAAGTTAACAATGATATGGATGGTTCATATTATTTCTTCTTGAAACCACTTTTTATGGGGTTAACATTTTCAAAATCAGGTCATTTTTTTTATAAGCAAAATAATTTTATTAAAATAAACTAACCAGTTGAGATAACCGGCCACACTACAAGAAAGAACAAACTAACAAAACAAGGCCGTTGAACAATCGATACAATATTTAGGGCTGAGATCGGATTCGAGAAAGGACGTTTTCTTGGTCAGACTGTGGGTGGGGAACTTTCACAAAAGACTGGTCCTATTCCTTTTCCAGGGTGCATTGAATTGAAACAAAATCCTTTTTCTTGAAGTTCCAGTAGCAATAGCTTCTTTAACAACTTATCCAATAGCTGGTGAGACAATACTTTTCAAAGTTGTTTGTGTTGTTCAAATAGCTATAAGTTTTTGTGTTGCAGGTGAAAATCAGTTCGTTTATCCATTTTCTTTCTCAGGATCGAATGGATGCAGAGGAGATGGAAGCTTAAAAGGATTAGGTACTTGAATCACAATAGTGTTGGGATAGGAAGTAGGACCCAACTACTGCTTTTGCTAGTTGCTTGAACTGAAGACAGGTTAAATTTTCCAATGTGGTTTCTGCTTTAACTGATTCAATGGATGGATGAACCAAACCTCATGGAATCATGTTCATGTTGTAGCTTTCGAGCATTCTCAATCTCCCTTTGTCGATAACGGGTAGGTAGTGGATGAATCTTTTCTTCCCCGACCTCGACAACCATTGAAGCGGGATATGCCGACAACTCAAACAATCATTTCTGTTTTTATAATATAAGGCCAAAAATTCGGATCATTGGGTGATTGCAAATATAAGAGCATCGAATCCTATTCAAGTCGATCATAAGAAAAAACAGACAGGATGTAGGTGGATAGAGAGACTGAACCAACAGAAATTGGAGCTTCCTTCATTACTTCGGCAAGGGACTATCCGATTACTCATTGAGTTCCGAAGTCGGGTTATCAATTACATCGACCATCATTTCTTCAGATGTTTTGAATAGTGGTTCACGACGGCAGCTATCATCGTCGAAAGAGATTTACAGTGCTAATAGGAGCATAAAACATCCCGACGAAACACAAAAATCCTCAAAGAACACTCCTTTGAAATCATTGTCTAATTTGCTCTAAAAGAATAATAAACCTAACACTTCCAGAATTATGTCTTGAATCTGCAATGCATCGATAAATGATCAACCAATTCATCATTGGACTTGTTGAGAACAAACCTACCCTCCTTATATTAATAGATGGTCTTCATGAGAGTTTTATTTAACGAAGCAAGCAAGACCCAAAATCTTTACCTTAAATCGGGCAAGCAACTTTTTTTCAAGGTATAAGTATAACTTATAAAAATTAAAATGTAGCATAATGGTGGTCAAGATGACCAACCAAAACACAAAAACCTTGAACACTACGCCAACAAACGTAATCCCACCTAAACAAAAACTTCAAAAAAGAAACTCCTGAACTTTTGATATGATTTACACCAAAAGAAAAAAGGAAAAAAAAAAAAAATCAAACCCATAACTAAAACAACAACTTCTTGGAAAGATTGCTCATTCCTTCCAAAATTTTGGTTGTTCCTCTCGTTTCAAAGACACCAACACACAACACAAGGCTTTATAAACTATAGTATCATTTCCTTCCCCAAGAAGGTTTGTGATTGCTAACTTTCAAACAATGATAGAACCTAGCTAGAAAAGCATCCTACCATGTGGAAAAAGAGACATAAAATGAAACCACATATTTGAAGCTAAGGAACAATGAAAAATGACGTGATTGACAGAATCACCACAGTTCTCATTGCAAAACATTAACGTAGGTAAAACCACGTGCCACAACACATTCTATTCTCCAATAATTATTTCTCCTCAAGCCCATACTCCTTGCCCAACAATTTGAGAATAAGAGTTGATTTCAAGCCAGACATCGTAAGAATATCAACGTTCAAGAGATTGATTCCATAGCACATATATTCTCAAAGTTTTACCCTATCCCCTATCCCAATCTCGTAGGGAACGCCTTTGATAAATGTATCATATACCTCGGAGATGTCTTTCTAAACACCACAAAAGCAAGATGTATAAATTTAGTTGCTATCCCAACAAAAATATTTAATAACAATTATAGAGATCCATGAGACATCACTCTTCGCCTCAAATGCCCACACCATGCCAAACAAAGGCAAATTCATCCCCTAAAAATGTCCAAACCCAGATTTACCTCATTCGTGGAGTGGCAAAGAATAATAATTATAGAAGCTTATTTATTGGGTAGAAAACCATACGATCTTTGAGCCACATCTACAAAATGACAGCCAAGAATGGATAGTTTGGGTAAATGACTAGTTCTTGCATATTCAAGATCTTGCACATCTCGATAAAAGTAAATGTAGGATTTGTGGATGCATCAAATTATGTTAAATCTAAACCGGGCACACGGTGCCAAAGGTTTTGCTTATCTCAATGTCAAATTTCGAGGCTAACTCAAGGAAAACTCTGAGGTTGGATCAACACATATTTCCCCACGTGCATCATGCAGGTTGGGATCTGCACAATCCAATCCAATAGGCACACATGGCATGGTTGACAAAGAAAATTAAATCATATCCTAAATGGGAAGAAGCCTTAATTGGAATAAAGACTTATCCATCCCCTTGATGGATGGGGAGTTATTATCTTTTCTTGATTAATAAGGGTTACCTATTTTGTAGCCAAGGTATTAAAAATCGAATTCAATACCTAATCTAGTCAAACTGAAAATGGAAATTCTTTGTAAGAATATTTGATTAGCTAGGAAATGAATACAATTTTAATGAAAATTATAAAAAAAATTTAGAAAATATTCAATGAAACTCTGGGAAATGATAAAATGGACATACAAAATATTTCACAAAATGAGTAGTGAATTCCACCCATATAAATACAAAAAATAATCTATCGGTTAAATTTTAAGTCGAGCCTTGTGGAAGTGGAAATAATTCATAGAAACATGTCAAAATTTAATACTATGTTTAATAGCTAATGACCTTTTCTATTTAGAAGGACCTTCTCATATGGGAGATGGAGGAGTAAAAGAGACTTAAGGGCCATGTTTTTGGAACAGTTAGCCTTGTAACACTTTTGTGAGATAGTGGATCAACTTTTCGGAGGGCGGAGATACAGAATCACAGGATTTGGCAATGAACCTGTCAACTAACAAATATTGAGTGTGATACTCTATCATCTTTCCTGTGTATCTGAGCAAGTGTGTGATTGATTGCATCCACTCGAGAATAGTGTTTTTTAGGCAGAAGAAACAAGTGTAGGTGTAAGACAGTATTTAGGTTTTTAAATAAAGTTAAGTCTTTTCAAAGAAAAATTATCGACAGACAAACCTCTCAGCGTACTAAATGTTATCAATTCGTCAATAAGCTTTTGGCGAGCAATATCAAGTCTGCCATTCATAAAATGCTTCTTCAGTTTCCTCCAATAGCCACATACATTATACCCATCAACAAGCAAGACTGGGACCGCAGTTTCCACTCCCATTCCCATTTCCTGGTTTGTACTGTAAAATGAAAGTGAGCAAAAAACACACACACACACATACCCCTTAACTAAGAAATTTTCCAAGCAACACCGTAGAGAAGATGAGAGCAGTTACTAACTAGTAAAGGATCGTGCTAGGATCTTGATACAACTCTATATCTTCTGGAAGTTCCTCCTTCTGCACCACCTTCTTTCGGCGATAACTAGTCGTAGGTTTAGGTGTTTTCTTTTGAAACTCCTGCAAGATTTTTGGATGACTTAAATCGAATGAATGAAGATCAGCAACACAATTAAGTATATATATATATATATATATATAATATATATATATATATATATATATATATATTTAAAAAAAATTTAACGAGATACTGACCCTCCATAACCTTAAAAACTGCAAATTCTGCTTCACGTTTGATGTAATCCTTGGAGGACTTGGATCGGAACCCTAGGCATCACAAAGCACATAGCAATAATTCCAGTAATTTATTTATTTATTTATTGAAATAGAAAATAATGCCTAAATCAACCAACGCTCGTCGACATGAATCTATTATTAAATATAATATGGGAATGTAAGAGAATAGATAAAATTAACCTTAAAGGACGGGTCGGGTTTCTTGCTCCTGGCCATGGCCATGACTTTCGAATAATGAAGAGGACATGGCGAAGGAAAGACGAAGGCCGTTTTCATGGGCTCCACTTCTTCTCCAACTCCATCGGCATTCACTTCAGCTTCCCCTTCCCCTTTCTCTTCTTCGCTTTGAATATTTGAACTGTATGTCACATGTGTATTTCCATATATGATACTTACCAGTTACCACACAACACACTACACTTACAATATTGAAAGGATAAACAAGCCACCGCCATGTGCAGCAAACGTATCACGTACATATATGTATATAATACAAAAATGGGTCTTGGGTCAATAAATACACTTTGAAAATTGGCATCTAAGGGTATTTTGATAAAAATAATTTTTCTTTGGAAAGTACAAAAAAATTGGAATCTAACTTCACGAAGAAGTATCTAGTTGTTTGCCATTTTTGAGAAGAAAGATTAACTTGTTAAAAAAATATTTATTCTTAGGAAACGTAAGTATTTTCAATATGAACGGTGGGTGTAGATTACGATTAAATTCCACAGACGGGTGATGAGAGATGACCATTTGAATACATCAATAGCCTGCCTCAGATAAAGGATACCTTCATAGAAATCACGTTTTTCAGGAAATACGTTGGTCTCCAAGAGAAAATCTAGAAATATAGAGGTGTAGCAAATTTCCATAAGGACGAGTGGGTATAAGTTACGAATCCGTAGGATGAATGGACAATGAGATAAGAGTGCTTAAAAAAACATACAAAATTTTGAGTTTTCAACTATAATAGGTGCTCGAGTGGAATATCTCGTTGTTTGCCATTTTCAGGGAAGAAGATGAATCTGTTAAAAAAAAAATCTTTCTTACAGGGATACATAGGTATTTTCGATACGGACGAGTGGGAATAAGTTACGATTAAATCTGGCAAGCGGGTTATGAGATATGATCATTTAAATGCATTGGTATCCTACCTCAGAAAATGGATACCTTCACGAAAATCACGTTTGTAAGGAAGGATGCCAATCTTCAAAGGAAAATACGATAACATCAAAATGTAGTTACCTTCTATACGGACGAGTGGGTATAAGCTACGAATCCACAAGATAAACAGACAATGAGATACGAGCGTTAAAAAAAAATATTAAAATTTTGAGTTTTCGACGATAATGGGTGCTTAGGTAGAGTATCCTGTTGTGTGTCATTTTCGGAAAAGAAGATGAATTCGTTAACAAAATCTTTCCTATCAGGAAACGTAGGTATGTTTGATTCATATGAGTGTTTGTAGGTTACGATTAAATCGATGTCCTACCTTAGAAAATGGATACCTTCACGAAAATCACGTTTGTAAGGCAGGATGCCAATTTCTGGGAAAAAATACGAGAACATAAAAATGTAGTTACACAACAAATTGTATTTTGCAATTTTCCTTGGTTGAGGGGTATTTTTAAGTGGATTTATTATGTTTTTATATGTTTTGATTACATTATTAAACATGCACTTTACTACTTGTATTTCCTCGAGAATTGTAAGTGAGATAGATGTTGAGCTTGTAAATTTTTTGATAAATTGTACTCAACAATGTTGTGTTCGGACTCATATATGGCAGGCACATGCCAATGTTCCCATGTCATTGCTCCATTAATCTTCTATGTTATGGTTGATGCTTATAGTACTGTTTTAACTTTCGTAGCCACTTTACGCATGGTTCAAGACCCCGTGAAATCAATCCTTGATGTTATTGGAGTGGTCATTCAACCAAAGGTTGCATTAACACGAATTGTAGAGTTTTTAGAGGCACCAAAATTGGTGAGTAAAACTGTAAGGCGGAAGTGCAATATGGAGGAATTCAAGCTTGCCATTTGTATCAACTCGGCGAATATTTCATGGGAAGAGAATCTATCGAAACCCACCCTAAGAAAAATAAACCTATATGTTAAACCTGGTGAAAATGTGGGCCAAGTACGTGGTTATCTGTAGAGAGGTTGGCTTAGGTAAATCAACCCTTTTAGCGGCAATCCTTGGCGAGGTTCCAACCATCGAGGGCACAGATACTTGTTACCCACCCCATTTTTTTTTTCTCTCTTTCATAGTTGATAATTGAAAATATATCAATTTTAAAATGAAGTAAAACATGCTAGTTTTATCATGCAATTTTATATTACCATAGTTGTATGTTAATCTAGTATCCTATATTCAAATAATGTACATATGGTACTCAATTCCCCTCTAAGTAAAGAATCTGAATAATCATAGATGAGTAACATGGCTCTGTTTCTTGATTTTACAGATTAATGTTTACTGAGAGATTGCATATGTTTCTCAAATGGCATGGATACAGACAGAAACAATACCAGAAAATATTTTATTTGGGTTTGCATTTGATAAACGAAGGTATCAAGAAACACTAGAAGGGTACTCACTGATAAAAGACCTTTAGATGACACCCTTTGGTGACCTTACTGAGATATGAGAAAGAGGAGTTAATCTTAGTGGTGGTCAAAAGTAGTATATTCAACTGGCCCGTGTACTTTATCAGGACGCAGATACATCTCTCTTGGATAATCCATTTAGTGCAGTTGATGTTCATACTACTACGAGTCTATTTAACGTATTCCATCAATTATCTTCCTAATGGAAATTATTATTATTATTATTTTTTTAAGTATAATATATTGAAAAGAGGGAGAACAACTTATAGGGGGGCTGAGGAAGCCTCACAACAATCAACAAAGAAAAGGAAAACTATAGCATTATGATTACATAAAGAGTTCTATCTAAAAACAAAATCATCAAAAGTTATCCTTGCAAACTTTATGTTTTATTTTGACCAAAGGTATAAGAAGTCAAATATCTCCAAGAAACCTGCACGAAAGGTACTAATCTTACTGTTGAACACCCTGTTATTTCTCTCGTTCAAGACCCCCCATGCAATAGCTGAGAGAAGTATATCCCACATGAGCTGTTTTCTGGTATGAAAATCATTATTGGTCCACTCTACTAATCTTACTGTTAAACACCCTGTTATTTCTCTCATTTTAACCCCCCCCTTCTGCAATAGCCGAGGGAAGCATATCTCACAAGTGCCATTTTCTGGTGTGGAAATTATTTATTCTATGCCTATTTTATTCCAATGAGAGCTAATTTGGGTTGTGGCAGGAATATGTAATGGTAGTTCTGGCAGGGAAGACCATCTTACTTGTGACCCATCAAGTCGATTTCCTTCCTACATTTGATTCTGTTGTGGTAAGTTTACAATTCAGATCTTGCAACCTTGAAGTGTCGGAATTTACTCTTAATATTTTCCCATTAATATCATGATGCAATCTCTTATTCTAAACCGACATATTGAAATATGTTTTATTTTGTTGACAGTTAATGTTGGACGGGAAAATCCTAAGTTCTATGACTTATCATCGGTTATTGGCTACTAGTCAAGTATTTCAAGTCCTTGTTAATGCACACACAGATACCGCTGGTCCCGAAAAGGCTCACTAAGGTTATTTCTCCCAAGAAACCTAAAATCTCTAACAGGGAGATCAAGACTCATATTGATAAACGGTTCAAAACATCGATAGGAGATCAATTGCTTAAATAAGAAGAGAGAGAAATAGAAGATATGAGTCTGAAGCCTTACAAGTTGTACCTAAATCAGAGAATTTACATCTTTTACCTTTTCTTTGGACGTATCTCTCACTTCGTATTTGTCATTCAATTCTCCAATATTAATCGTATTGATAGAATGTTTCGATTGATGAATCTTGTATTTTAGTTCCTTTCTTGTACCAAATTTTTGAACCACTATTTGTGTTGAATGTAATGATCCTTTTTTTAAATTATAAATCCAGAAAAATAATTTTTTTTAAATTATAAATCCAGAAAAACAATTTTCTAGTATTTTATATTCAAATAATTTCAATTTGACTTCCAAATGCTTTTCGATCAAGAGAGTTTCACAATACTTTACCAAATACTACTTTACTAGATGTTGTGTCTGACATGTAGATTGGGTAGTTTTGATTTGGATTCAAGCTTGGTGAAAGGGGAAAAAAAATCTGATAAACTTGTGGATGATATGGTTTAGGTTTTAGGGTTTAGGGTTTTAGGGTTTTAGGGTTTAGGGTTTAGGGTTTAGGTCTGTGCTTTTACCTTTGTATGTTCCTGACTCATCACCACGCTCAAACTGCGGGGTACTCTGTCTGCTGGGGACGAATTGATCAAAGAACTGCTCTGTCTGGTTATGAGATTTTCCTATGGATTCGCCTTTGCGAAATCCAAACGTTACACCTTCTGTGTCTTGATGCACGTAAGCGATTTGAGCAGTATGTAGGACTTTGGGGGTCTTATATGGGAAATGCCATTGATGCATTTCTTGACTAAATTTGTCAATTGCATTATTATAGGCAAATGTATAATCAGGGATCCCACTGGGATTCATACTTCTGACTATAAGTTGTTGTCCAAGTTTTCCAGTAGGGATTTCTTGTAATAATCCCGTCTGGGGTTCAGTGTGGAACATGACTAATGTCTGGAATTGGACTGCTAATTGATTCCTTTGCGGATGCAGAAGGTTTTCATATCCTGATGTGTCTATAACTAATTTAAATTGATCTAAACAATCTATACTTGTTGTGTATCCAGGAATTGTTTGGAAATAGGCTACATTATCTTGGAGCCTAAGTTCTCCCATTCCTATAACATTGTCTTTGAACTTTTCGTACCTTTCATCTATTAAGACTACACATACTTTAAATCTAGAATTGGGTAAATGTAACCCTTGGATACGACATTGAAATAAACCAAATGCCATGTATTTGTATCCATGTAGTCTATACTTATTTATCCATTTTTCATTAAATAATGGAATGACTTGCTGCTCACTAGAAATATTTAGGGTATTTTCCCATCTTGTTATGTCATAATTTTCTCCTAAAGGATTTCTTCCTTGGATAAATATGTCTTTATACCTTGCTTCTGGAAGTTTGTCTCTTTGGAGATTTTCTAAAATATAGTCTTCCAGAGATTTATTACTATGATGCCAAACTATGTTTGGTAGTCTTTGTTATTAATACTAGTAGATAATTGTCTACTTATTCTTTTTGCAGAAAACATATTGGCTTCAATGTCTATTATATCTCTTTTTCCAGATAATGGTTTCCTATTAATCTGGAGAGTGGTTTTGTCTTTTCCATCATTTATTATTCTTTATGAGGTAGGATCATTCTGTCTAATAATGGGATTAATTCTAATAGTATTATCTTTAATGGTCTTTTTCACTTCGTCTTTTAACGCTTTTATTTCTCTTCTTTTTGAAATTAATTCTAACTGATCTAGTATTTCTCCCAATTCTTTAGAGATTTCCGCTCTAATTATCTTTCTAAAGTTGTCTAATTCTTGTTTGCAGATATTCTGCAAATTTCTTTCTATATTAATAATGGTTTTCTTGAGATCATCTATGCTCCCTGAGATTATATGATGGACTTCACTAATTATTTTGTCTGTATTAACTTTATATTCTTCTTTCATTTCGTAATTTGATTTATTTATATTCCCAGGACTAGCTCTATTGTGTTCAAAACATAGAAACATGTCTGATTTAAGGTCTTCGCTAAGATTTTGCTTTTGATTATATAATATGTTTACTAATTTATCAAGGGCTTCTGCTAATTTTTGTGTAAACTCTACAAATTGTCTATGTGATTCTGTCATTCCACTAACTATTCCATTAGTATTTCTTTGGTCAGTTTCAAAGCTAAGATTAATATCTTTATGTGACTGGACTATTCCTGCACACAAAAAATTAAGTCTTTCTATGATTAAGGTTTCTAATTCTTTGCTATTTTTCTTTCTAATTTCTTCAGTGCTAACTATATAATCAGCAGCGTGTCTCATGTCTAGATTTATTCTTCTGAGATATCCTTCTATAGTGTCTATTCTTTGTTCATTTTTATTGGTCTGAATAATAGGTTCGTATTCAGAGATATCCATCAAATGTTCAGACATTAATTAACATGGGGTTTGCTGTCTATAGAATACTCAGGATTATCTCGGGCTCCTACGACTTCTTTGATGGCTTCCAACCTAAACAGGATTAAGTCTAATTTTTTATCTAGAAACATGAGGTCTATTCCTTGTTTTGCTTCAACAGTTTCAATCCTATTGATGATTATTTTCTCTAGTTTAGGGAGTTCTGGTTGAAAACTTAGCATATGATGTATTGACTCTGTCAGATTGTCTGGAATACCTTGTTCTAATTTAGTATTTATCTCGATTAGTCCTTTTTCTATATTATTTCCAACACTTTCTATTCTAGAATTAGTGGCGTAGTGTTGGGCTTCTAGTGTCTTTTCTTGCTGATAAGCTAGAGAACTAATTTCTTTGAATGATTTTATTATCATTTCGAAGATCCATCTTAGTCTATTGGAAATGTGATTCCCTTGTTGACTTAACATTTTGATGTTTACTAATTCATTCTTCTTTATAAACTCAATTTCTGAACATGACTCTGGATCATACCATACTCCTGCATCAGGAAGTAGGTATTCTTCTATGGTCTCAAGTTTTCCTGTCCCTAAAAATCATTGATAGATTCTTGGGATAGGTCCTAATTTTTGGTTGTGAGACATATCTATCTTAAGTTTTTACTGGCTATTGAGTTTATAGCTTGGATATGCATGTCTAGCATTTTTTCTAAATGCAACATTGCTTTATCATATTCTTCATCCATATCTGCTTCAAACAGATAAGAATATCTAACATTATTATAATCATAATACTGATATCTATAGGCCTTTTCGTTCAAGATAGCCATTCTGAAGTGGAAAATGGCAGAGCTATGTAAGCTCGGATTGACTAATTTTCTTTCTTCGTCTTTGAATAATTGTCGTTGGGCATATTTAACTATGTCCTTAACTCTACTACGAGTTTCATGTCTAGGGACTGTATCCATATTTTCTAAAAAGTTTTTATATACATTTAACTGGTCTGAATACTCTTGGGTACTAGGTACTTTTATACCGAGAGTAAATTCGGTACCATGGACTGGTATACGAGTTCCTTCGAGAGGTAACTCAGGGACTGGGTTTTCAAGAGCAGGAGTTTCTTGAGGTGGTCTATTTGAAGATTCTCCTACTTCAGATCTAACTGGAGTTACAGTATTTGGTCTGGTTTGGTCTGTAGGATAAGGATAAAAGTCTATAATACTCCAAGGAGGTTCTGGAATATTATCTAAATGTGGGTCTGTCATAGAGTCGTAACAAGGTTCTGATACCAAAATTATCTAATCTTTGTATCTATATCCAATTAACTAAGAATCTGATATACCTCTTATCCAGGGATGGTATTCTTCGTATTTAAGTCTAGATATACGAAAGAATTCTTCTCTGACTTCTAGAAGTAGGAAATGATTATCCCAATATCTTTGTACTAACAAAATGTGACTATGATTTGTTAAAGGTCTTTGTTCTCTTCTACGGATGAACTCAGGAAAAGCTCTCTCTATTCCTTGTAAGTCTGCAAGATATCTTCTGAGAAGTTGATATCTTTCTTCTAGATCGAGTGTATATCTAGTTCTATGAATGCGAGGCATAAGCAGAACAGAATACAGTAGAGTAGAATAGTAAAAATAGAATATTAAAAACAGAATAACTCTAAGGTTAGTACATAATAAGTAAATATAGGTAATCTCTGTAAGATGCATGAATACTTTGATGGTAATGGTCC
>NW_028237019.1:0-172381 GCF_017979445.1 Akebia trifoliata
ACAGTCCCCTCCCCAAAGGGAAGGGGAACAAGCTTCTAAGTATGATTCTTCTGCAAAGCATCGATCTTAGCAGTCATGGCTCCAATCTATTTAGGATCTTCCAAAGCCTCTGATACAGACCAAAGAACTCGAATAGAATCAGTGGTAGCAAGGTAGGCTTGATAAGGAGTGAGTCCATGATAGGAAACAAACTGGATAATAGGATGATCAGTAATATACCCCCACTTACCTTTGCGAAGTGCAATAGGTAAGTAAGAATTAGAAATAAATGGAGTAGGAAGTATAGAAGGGGTTAAACCTAAGTCCAGGGAGGAAGTTGGCAAAGTTGGAAAGGCAAGGGTGACTAGAGTAGACCTTCATGGGTGGCAAAGATGAAGATGGAGAGAAAAACAAAGAGGGTAGCATTGTAGGGGATGAATCCTGCAAAGATGAAGAGACTTGCAAAGAAGATGTAATACAAAAAAAAGGTACATTTTCAAAAAAAGTGATATCCAAAGAATGAATTACACAATGGGAAAGGGGATCATAGCAGCGATATCCCTTTGATGTAGAAGAATAACCCAAGAAAATATAACAAATGATTTTATCATCTAATTTCGTGCAATGAGGAGTCCTATCTTGAACAAAACAGGTACGCCCAAAGATTCTAGGTGTAATGGGAAGAGAGTGCTATCAGGTCGAAGAACATGAAGAGGTACCTGTCCTCTTAAAGTGTGACTCGGAATGAGGTTAAGGAGAAAAGCCACAATGAGGACTGTCATATTCCAATATAACTTTAGAACATGCATCCCTCGAAGAAAACAACGTACAATATTCATAAGATGGCGATTCTTGCATTCCCCACCCTGTTCTGTTCAGGGGTATATGGACAAGTCAACTGGTGAAACATACCATGCTCATGAAGGTGAGATTGAATCTCATCAGAAATATATTCCCCACCATTGTCAGATCTAAGAGATTTAACAGTGATGTTGTATTGGGTCAGGAAATTAACAAAAATATGGAGCACCTTAGAACGAGAATGCATCAAATAAATCCAAGTATAACGAGAGTAGTCATCAATAAATGTAACATAATAATATCTATGACCATTAAAAGCAGTAACGGGGGAGGGCGCCCACACACCAGAATGAACTAAATCAAATATTATATTAAATCGATGCATGCGAGGAATATAAGAACTACGTGTGTTTAGAAAGCTCACACATAGAGCATTGAAACTTGTGTACACTACAAGAAGTTTTTGAAGCAGGTAATAAAGAACATAAGTGCTGAAAATTAACATGTCCTAAGCGATCTTATTATAAATCTAAAGTCTGAGAAAAAAACGTATGGCTCCCAAAAAGAGGAAGTATAGAAGTCGGAACAACAATAGGTTGAGGTCCAAACAGGTACAACCCATCCCTCTCATACCCTTTGCTAAAAATCTTCTTCAAAGTCAGGTCTTGAAAAATATAGTGAGTAGGAAAAAAAGTTACGGAGCAATTTAAAGATTTAATAATACTACTCACAGACAAAATGTTAAGAGATAGGTGAAGAACATGAAACACATAATCAATGGAAACACTAGAGGATAAAGAGATGATACCCTTGTTATGGATAGGTGTAAGGGATCCATCAGCAAGGTGAACCTCCCTATGAATAGTAGGTACAATGGAATAAGTAAAATGACTAGATTCACCGGTCATGTGATCAAACGCATCAGAATCAATTACTCAAGTCATTGGAGCAGAGCTAGATTGAGAGATATGAAATGCAGTGGATGTACCTGGAGGTGTGGTAACTGAGGGCATAATAGAAGATAAGTGAGGATGAGCCTAGATCTGATCTCGTACAATAGTGGCAATCTGGGTTTAGAGTAGTTGCAGATCAATAATGCCAAGAGAAGCAGAGGGATCAGTAGGAGGCACTAGCGATGATTCCACAGTAACAGCACGAGGAGCAAAATGCCTCAAAGATGGAGTGGTAGAAGATCTCAACAAATGAGGATAGAGTTGAAAACAACGGGCCTTTTCATGGCTAATCTTTCCACAATGGCTGCAAGTAGGACCACTTCCTTTACCACGACCACAGCCTCCTAGGCCACGACTCCCAGATCCCTGGGAATGAGAGTCCGAATAACCCGAATTTGTTGCTAGAGCCATCTGATTTGTAGCCAATGTAAAGAGAATACTAGGGGTTTGAGAGGAAACTACACAACGGTGTCAATCACACTATCAATAGTCACAAATGTCTCAAGCAGAGAGGGCAAAGGGCTGGTGTTAAGAATCTGCGTCTGAAGTGCCTCAAACTCAGGACGTAAACCCATGAGAAACTAATATATCTGATGTCGAGAAATCCTCTTAACCACATACCCAGCTGCCTCTGCAGACAACTCAGTCACAAACTCATAATGAAAGAGTTCTTCCCACTGAGATCGAAGAAAATCAAAGTAATTATCTACATTCCGAGTCCCTTGGGTAGCCTGAGCTATGTGTCTATAAAGTTCATAAATCCTTGAGTCATTCCTGGTATGCGCACAAGTCTGAGTGAGTTGACCACAAAGATGAGACAGACTCATGATACATAAACATAGTATAAATGTGCTGCTCCATGGAATTAAATAAGCACCTAAGAATAATGCAGTTGTCGATTTCCCATTGTTCAATTTTGGGATCAGTGAGGGATGGTTTAGTAATGGTGCCTAAAAGCTATTCGGTTTTCCTTCTACCCAAATAAAGATGCACAGACCGAGACCATGATTGAAAATTCTGACCATCTAATAAGGCAGTGGTGATACGTTGGGCTGAGAAAGAAGAATTCTTAGGCTTTGGATTCTTAGGATATGTCAGGTTAGAATTCTTAGGCTTTGGATTTGTTGTCATTGCTCGCTAGGAAAGAAGAAACGGGAGATCTACCTGTAGTATTAACCCAAGGTGGAAGAAGTTATAGGTAGAAAGGGAGAAGCAACATTGTCGCAGGTCTCTTAACAGCCCAAACAACAATCCTATTCTGTCGCAAATCTCCAATGGGTCCAACAAATTTGTCGCAACACATAGACAACAGTCCTACTTCTGTCGGCAACCCACACAACAGTTAGAAACAGCCCAAACAGCAGGTCAGCAGTCCTACTGTTGTCGTATTCCTTCACAGGGTCTTATAGAGCAATCGCAAACCTTCTCAAGCAGTTCTACTGCTGTTGTGATTCTTCTCAAGGTACAACAGACCTGTCGAACTCTTCACAAGGTCCAACAGACTTGTCGCAAGTCTTCAAAAATAGTCTTACTGCTGTTGTAACACTTTAAACAGCCTACTAGTGCAATCACAAGACTTCAAACAGCCTACCACTGCTGTTACGAGTCACCAAGCAGCCTCCTACTGCTGTTGCAACTCTTCACATAGTCTGCTACTATTGTTGCAGGTATCCCCAGCCCACAAAAACTAATCACAAGCAGCAGGTACAAACCCTAATGTAGGTAAAAATCAACTCAATCGACCTATGAAAGATAGAAACCCTATCGTAGGGTAGAAGCATAGCGCAAAAGATATTTTCGCAGCATGTGAAAAATTTGATAAAATCCCTATTGCACATGCGATCAAGGGAAGATGAGAAAAGAAGAAAAAAAAACCCCGAAGGGGAGACCTTCTAACAAAGTTCCTGCTAGGTTATTAGGTCTCAAAAATCTAGGGTTATTGATGGAGGGAGGAAGAAGATGAAAAAAAGAAAGAGGAGACTTCATGATCCCACAAACCATGGAAGGGAACCCAAAGGGGGTCGACCAATCCTCTTGGCTCTTATACCAAGTAGAATTGAGAAGAATAATTGTCAAGTCTCTTTCTGAGAGCTTGGCAGGTAGTTATATTAATAAAAGAGTGAATAGACAAAAATGTCCTTACACATAAGAAATAGAAAAATAAAAGCTATTACTAAAAACAACTAGGACTAAAATAACTAGATTATTTCCAATAGATAACACATATACTGAGCACTAAGGTAAGTAGTGGAAACAGACTTACGAACTCTTTTTTGGAAAACAATAAGCAAATCTAGGTTAGAAGAATCGATAGAGGAAACATTAATATGAGATAAATCAGGAGACATGGCTAAAAGATTAAGATTACCAGTTGATGCTATCGGCGAAAAGGATGGAGGCTATAGTAGGATATAGGGGGGAAAATAAGATTGTCAATAAATATACGTGAGATGTTAATGTTGCTACAAAGAAGAGTCAGGAAAATTACTAGAATAGGTAAAGGAGTGGGAGATAAGGAAACCAATGCCGAATTGTCAAAAGAAAAATAGGGAAGTTGTTTAAAAAATGTAACGTCCATCAAAGTGAAGAAACTTTTGGAATAAGGATTAAAGCATGTATATCCCTTGTACACCCTATAAAGGCCAACAAAAAATACAACGGATAGCAATATCCAATTTTCATCGACTAAGTTGATCTTGAACAATGCAGGTACAACCAAAAACTCGAGGTTCAATGGAAAAAAAATAGATCCTGAGGACAGAGAGAGTGAAAAGGAGTATGACCCTTTAAGATCCTAGGAGTGTGTTTAATTAAGAAGTAGGCAGTAAGTAATGCCATTAACCAATATAATTTCTGTATGTTCATACCTTGTAATAAAGAACGGGTCACACCAAGAAGATGCCTATTCTTATGCTTGGCAATACCATTTTCTTGTGGGGTGTATGGACATTAAAATTGATGTACCATACCATGTTGTTCAAGGTACTGAAAAAATGAGTGGGAAACGTATCCACCACCATTATCAGAACAAAGAGATTTAATAAGAACATACTAGGTATGCACATAGCATGAAATTCTTGAAATTTTGAAAGAACATCATTTTTAGACTCCACGAGATAAATCTATTTAGTTTGAGTACAATCATTGTTAAAAGATACAAAGTATCAAAATCCATAAATAAAGTAGCCAAAGAAGGACCCCATACGTCAGAATGAATTAATTCAAAAAGAAAATGACATCGATGCATGCAAAATAGATAAACATGCCTAGAATGCTTAGAAAGTTCACATATGACATTGAAATTTAATAGATTTGCAAAATTGTCTAATGGATGGAATCATTCAATATAATGTTTGAAAGCACACATGCCCAAGGTTGGCATGCCACAAAAACAAGGTTTGATGAGTAGCTAAGATAGGAAATGAAAATGTAGAGCCAAACATAGTAGTAGATCCAACAAAAACAATAGTAGCCATGACTTTAGTATCACCATGAAGCACTGATGGAGCATCCAAGTAGTACAGCCCCCCTTGCTCAACCCCTCTACCACCAATTATCCTCATATTGACCTCCTGAAAAATGCAATGAGAGTGGTAGAAGATAACTACACAATTTAATTTGTTTGCTATGTTACCTACTAACAAAAGATGGGAGGAAGGATACATATAACGCGTGAAAAAGAAAGAGATGAAGATACTTGAATGGTTCCTACCCCCCTAATAGGAGTAAAGAAACCATCAGCTAAGTTGTGAAATGACAAGAAATCATAGAGAACCCGTGAGACTCACCCGTCATATGGTCAATGACACTTGAATCAATGACCCATCAAAGGGAAGATGATGAAGTAGAGGCAACAAATGCAGAGCTAGTTGTTATACATCTCTTTGGGCCCACAACACATTTTCAAAAAATCAGGACATGAGCAAGTATCAAGTATGGAGAATCCAAGGAATAACATAATATATTGCATGCCTAAAGACCAAGGGGATTTTCTATATTGCGAATTCTAATTCACTATATGTAAAAGTCATCCTTCTTTGCTTCCCTTCTTTTGCTTTCATTATTTGTAAAGGCCACCCCTATACCTTTATAAATAGGGGAGGATCTACTTCAAAAAAGAGGAGAGAGCTTCCAAAGGAGAGGAACTCTGTCGAATTTGTAACTTGAAGATTCTAAAGGAAAATTGGGAATTTTTCAAAGATTTGCGTTGTGTCTACTTTTCTTTTCTATCGAATTTCGAGGTAAGATTAGAAATCCTAATATTAATTACTGAATTCAGTTCAAAATACAGAATTATGAAAGATCAGCTAAAAATTTGGAGCCTAATTTTATTATTTTGTACCAAATGTAAATGATCGAATCCAAATTGGATCCAACCAATTTATTACTTGTGAGATCAGATCCTCGATCTCTTCTCCTTGTAGCGGGGACAGGATAAAGAACTCAAGTCCAATGTCTCCCTCCATGGTTGTCCCGATAGTAAAATGTTGCCTTGAATGTCTTGAATTGAAAGTTGGATAGAAAATCCTTCAAGCCAAAAGAAGGGGGAACATAAATGGTATACAAACAATTATGGAAGTTCAATCACGTTCATGTCTCAAGTCTTATGTTCCATCGCCTTTGATTCTTTCAAAAAATTCATTCATTGAGTGGAAAATAGATGGGATAAAACATTGGTTGAGTTAGAAATTAGGGTTTACGGATTCTAAGGTAGTAGAGGAGGAAAAAGAGAAAATGAAAAGAGAGCATGAGAGAATCGATTGAGAGAGAGAATTGTTGGGTACAAATTTATATAGTTCGGGAGGAGAATAGCTAGTACATGTAGGGGAAGGAAATGACCAGACTATATATCATAACCTGGCCATGGTCTCTATTGAGAGCTTGCCCACAACTCCTAAATGTATAATGACGCAACTGTGATGACTCCATAGTGGGGGACTCAGTGTAGGGTGGGAAAAAAAAGATCGACTAAAGGCGGAAGCTCAACTCAACCTATTTTTTTCATTGCTTTCCCCAGCTTCTGCCCCGTTCTTATCATAAATACCACTATGTAAGAAAGGACATGTAATTCCACTTAGTTACTCAAGTGTGACATCTACTTAAGTAAGCAAATGTAGTGGGGTGTAGGGGGGGAAACGAAAGATTGATTGAAGGCAGAAGCTCAACTCATCCTATTTTTTTCATTGCCTCCCCTTTCCTTCTCCCCCATTCTTGTCATAAATGCCATTATGTAAGAATGGACATGTAATCCCACTTAATTATGTTAGCATGGCACCCACTTGAGTGAGCAAATGTAAATTCCTAGCATACCCTTATTTAACGACATAATGATGGGGTAATTGATGAAGATCTACTTATAGGGTATAGATTGTTGAGCTTTCTCCCCCTTTTTATCATAAATGCTGTTACATAAGAAAAGGGCATGTAATTCTCCTTAATTACATAAGTATGTCACCCACTTAAGTGAAAAAATGTAAATTCTGAAACTACCCTTATTAACGAACATGATGATGGGGATATTATGTAGATCTCGCCCATAGAATCAGAAGTAGATGGTTAAAGTGTAGATGTGCTATGTGACCGATGCATGACCATCAAATTAATTTTTTTTTTATTAGATGGTAGTAAGACTAGCTATACTATATGTTGGGCGATCAAGAAGCATCTGAGAAAATGTAGGAGTGGCTCCAATAGGCCATAAACTAATACAATGTTGATTGAGATGGCTGGGCATGTTACACAAATGTCTATTACAGCCCAAGTTAGAATGAACATACAAATCAAAGGTGCTAATAGGACGAAAGGAAGACCCAAAAGAGTGTGGATTGAGATAGTGAAAGTGGATATGAAAACACTCTCCATTATAGATGACATGATTTTGGGTACATTTGAATGGAGGAACAAGATTCATTTAGCTGACCCTAAATCTTTGGTATAAGGTTTTGAAGATGTTGATGACAAATGACTAAATATTCTAACTAAACCAAGCATGACATTTTGACCGACCCCCCCCCCCCCCCCCCCAAGTTGGAGCATACACATCATCCATGCCCAGCTTGAATCAAATTGCCTGGGGTATTGTTATTTAGGGCCTTAGTGAAGAGATACGCAAATTGTTTCTACGATGACAGTTAACTTCTCTGATTGCTATAGTTTTCTTTTTCTAATGAAATGATAGTTAACTTCTCTGTGTAATGTTTTTTCTCTTGATCGATTGAGTTACTAGTAATGTGCATGGCTACCCAATTGTCACAATCATAATCGCAAAAGTCGCGTTTAAAATGTGTTTTTTTAAACGTCATTTTTAATGGGTTATGTGAAATTTACTAGGCATGTACTTTTCCTATTACTAAGAAATTTTTAATTGGATATTTGAATTTCGGGGTGGCATTAACACTTGTCAATAGTTGAAAATTTTGTTGAAATATCAACATGACAGAGAAGCCATTATCTATAGCAAACATTGTTTAACTGACATGCTTATCTTTGTTGGTATGAAAAAGGAACTTCAAGAACTCCACTCGGCTTTGGAGGAAGCAAAAGCAGATATCGTTGGCCTTTGGGCACTTAAATTTCTCATCAACCAGGTTAGAGACTTCGATTGAGTTATGTTTTTACCTTTCAAAAAAAAAAAATCTAGTTGTGCTTTTAATTCATATTGTTTGATCTTGATAACAATGGACCATATGTAGGATGGGTAGATTTTTTTTAATGACCAATGGTAGGTTAATTTAGAGGGAAATTTTCCAAAAAATGATAATGCATCAAGGTTATATATGTATGGATCAAAACATATCATACCTTATATGGAATTAAGTACTAGAATTGAATTCTGTTTTTTTGGGCAAATCACAAAAATGTTACTTACCAATTCTAGATTAAGTTTGGCAATGTGAAAAGAATTTTGATTTTTGTACAAACCCGAAATATGGGTCACAAATGGTTGAGATCCTATAATTTTACCTTGATCCCCATGCCGATAGGGTACACCTGTAGCGCCCCTAAAATCTAACACGAATCCCCATGACTCCATGCTAGAATCCAATGCACTAAAACCACACTCCTAAAGATGGTAATAAAGTAAATAAGCAATACGATGAAACAATATAATATCACAGCGGTACACCCATAGTTATTTCACCTATTATTTTGACATGTCTATCAATGCTTCTTCGAACATTTCCTATCCTCATTTATGGGAAATACTTGACCCATCTTCAGGTTGTGCCTTAGCATGTTCTAATCTCAAGGTGATATATTTTTTTTTATTCTAGGGAAAAAATGTTTTTCTTGCCCCCACAACTCTTCCTCCTTTTGGGATACCAATGAAATTACCGGCTTTGACCGTGTCTAGTCCTAAAGGGGGTGAATAGGAAAATTTTAAATTATTTTCAATTTAAACTAAGGAAACAGTGAGTTTGACTAAATACTTTCCTAAGTTGATTCACCGGGTCCCAGAATCACTCTGTCTTGATGTGCAATTGTTGAATTTAATACTAAAATTCATCATATCTAATTCGTGTCATTCATAGCATTGTCATACATAGCATAATATTCATTCATGGCATTCATTCATTTAAGTGTAAGTTCATAGAGGCACTTGCACAAACACAAGAAGCGTAGTTTTATAGTGGTTTGACAACGTGCCTACGTCTAGTCCCAAAATTCCTTCTTTTGGAACTTGGTGATCAATATCAAAAAAGGTTTATGGTTTCCCTCTAACCGTTTACACAAAATTTTTATACCTAGGCTAAATTCTAAAACTTTAGGATCAAGAGAATCGCATTCTCCCGAAATGGTGAGTTTTGTGTCTCGGAAACTCATGAACCTCTACTTTTGTTAAGAGTCCTAGATTCTAACCAGAGCTTGGTTTTTAGGGTTGAACCAAGTAACCTCTTACAGTGATTTTGAAATGAAAAACAAAATAACAAAGACTTACTCAATTGCTAGACATATGTCGATCACATTTTTGAGGTCTTTGAATCCTTGAGTCCACGAGAGCTTTTTCGACGGTCCGATGTTCCAATCACGCCTGCAAGTTTTTCAACTCTTCGTACTTCACTCCTTCCTTCAACTTCAGCTCCTTGTTCTAATAGATGAGCCAATGTGATCAAGGGTTGAGGTAATGTGAAGAAGGTTCTAGGTGAGAGGCATAGAGGAGGTTGAGGATGGTCTCAACTAAATCTAGGTTCTCAAGGGTGTTGAAGATGCTCCAAAGTGTATAGGGGAGCTGGGAGCTCAAATCCTCAAGAATGATCAAGCCCAAGTGAAGCCAATGCTTCTCAATATAAAGAAACAAAGTTGGCAACAACTCTATGATCGGTGGCACTGAAAATCAGTTCGGTGGTACCGAAAATTGCAACGATTATATTTTTGACCGTTGGGTACTTTCAGTGTAATCGAATAGACACCCATTCTGTTAATCGAAAAGAGCTGATTTTTGGTGGCAAGGGGAGATTTTCGGTGGCACCGAAATTACTATTCTTAGAACTATAAAATACCATTTTTCAGACATTTTATGTTTTCTGAAATTCCGATGATCAATCAAGTTGGAAAACTACACATTTTTACTAATAATAATTGACCTAAAGATCATCTTGGTGAAGGGGCATGGTTTCGGTGGTCTTATTACCTTTTTTGGTCTTGAGCACACATGAAACGTTTCGTTGAAGTGTTTGACCTTGCGTGTTGTTGTCGATGTCTTCACATGCTTTCCAATAGGAGCAAAATTGACATACACCAAAATCTCAGGATTGACAAAAACACAGTATTAACAACCAATGCCATGCCCTTGGGTCTTTAGATTTCTTCTCGCACATCACTCATTAGGCATTAATATTCTGCCAATTCTTTCAAGGTATCGTATTTGGTAAAAGTAATTGTGCTTGCCCTTTTTCGATCTTTAAGGCACCTTTTGGTCTTTTCTCGGGATCATTATTGTGCCTACTCAGTTTTGCATAAGATGTAAATGTCAGAGATGTTACATTTTGCTTATTAATTATTCCTAGCCTTTATAAATTGGGTGAGTTTGGACTTGATACTTCTTACTTTCCATCTTCATCCTCAAGTGTTGGAATGATTTTCCTATGTGGAGCTGTAAAAGCTTTCCTATTCTCCTATCCCAGAATTAAGTAAAAACACTTTGCTTGACCTTCTTTCTTTTTTTTATTTTTCCATGACTTCATTGATGGTTGAAGATTCTTTTCGTTAGAACCTTTTAGATCCAAATATAGCATACTTTTATGTCAAAAAAAAAAAAATAGCATACTTAATATATGTTGGATAAAGTGTCATGATCGGGTGGAGACTCAGGTGAGACTTATTTCTACATGGATTAGCTTCAATTGAAACTTCTGTTTTCTTCTGAATTTAAGGATCTCCTCATTTTTTTGAGCATTTCCCGAGGAATGAACTACAACTTTGACCTTGTTGCATATGGCATCATACATTTGAAAGAGGAAGGCGAGCACGATCCTCTCTTCATCATGAATGATACTGATATTTAATGAATGTGTGTGTGTGTGTGTATGTGTGTGCGTGCTAGTGCTAAGCAAGCAAATGAAATTAAATAAATAATAAAAAATGATTACAGATCATTTAGGGTCATACCCCTATTACCAAGTGGACTCCAAAAAGAAGACAACAAAAGTGGCAAAAAGAAAAGAAAAAAATGTGGGGAAAGATTCCACCCCCATTGCTTGTTGGTTATTGAAAATCCAAATCCTTGAGTATGACCAATATTGAGCCCACGGTGGAGCTTGTATTGTGACCGTTTGAAGCCCCAATAGAGGTCACCAATGATTGACTTAAGTAGATCTCCTCTTTTGGGACAATGTCCCAGTAAGACTTGATCTTCACTTCTATGCTTCTTTCTGGGAAGTTCTTCATTAGCAATGGGCATTTGGCTGGTAAGGTATGACAGGGAAACTTTGGAGACTAGGTAATATTTTTGTAGATAGTGGGATGGTTAGTTGGTGAGACTAGATATGGAGTAACACAAACATACAATTTCGGAGAGTTCTTTTGGAGCCCCAAAGGACTTAGAATAAGTAGGACCAAGATGGAGTATATAGTGTATAACTCAAAGGATAATGCATAGAGAAAGGAATGGGAAGTTTAACCTGATGGCTAGTAAACATCCCAGAGTGATTGAGAGAACTCAATAATCATTTAATTACTAAGCCCTAATTAGGCTTTAAAGGTGATTACATATTCTCATAAGTGGAAAAGACTAAAAAGGACAACAAAAATAAAAACATTAATAAATAGAGTTATTCAACACTCCCTCTCAAGTTGGTGCATGAATATCGGCAACGCCCAACTTGGACAAGACATTTTCAAAGGCAGTTTTGCTAATACCTTTAGTAAGAATATCGGCAAGTTGTTGAGATGTAGGAACAAAGGGAGTGCAAATCTGCCAAAAAACAATTCTCTCTAATGAAAGGTCGATCAACTTTGATATACTTCGTTTTGTCATGCCAAATTGGATTTTCTGCTATGTTAATAGCTGATTTATCATCACAATATAGTGAAAATGGGATTGTCATAAGAAAACCAAATCAGCTAGTAAGGTCTTGAGTTACAATAACTCACACACTCCAAGTGCCATAACTCTGTACTCTGACTCAGCATTGGACCGAGAAATCACGTCCTATTTCTTACTGCGCTAAGTTACCTAGTTGCCACCAACTTTAGTACAGTACCTAGAAATGGACCGTCTATCAGTCACTGAACCAACATAATTTGCCTTAGTCCATGCCTCAACACGAAGATGACCATGATTATTGAACAAAATACCGCGACCAGGATATCCCTTAAGATATCTAAGAATACAATAGACAACAGTAAGATGGGATGTGCGAGGAGAGTACATAAACTGACTTACAACACTAACAACATAAATAATATTAAAACGAGTCATAGACAAGTAGATCAATTTTTTCACAAGATGCCGATACTGACCAATATTCGACAAACACTCTCCCTCAGAATCAGCAAACCTGTGATTTTTCTCAATAGGAGTATCGGCGGGACGAGAACCTAGTTGACCGTAGTCACTAAGTAAATCAATGACATATTTACGCTGAGAGATAAAGATACCAGATTGGGACCGTGCAATCTCAATGCCTAAAAAATAACGAAGATGCTCAAGGTCCTTAATTTCAAATTGATGACCTAAGTAAGATTTTACTGTTGTCATGCCGTCACAATCTTCTTCAGTAAGCACAATATCATCCACAAACAATCAGAGCGACAGTTTTTCCTTGGGAGTGACACAGGAAAAAAGTATGATCAATAGAACTCTGATGGAAATCAAACTGATGCCTTGCCTTAGTAAAGCGCTCAGACCATGCGCAAGGAACCTGCTTTAGTCTATAGAGAGAACGACGAAGATGATAGACATGTCCAGAGGAAGCAGGTGTAAGAAAATCAGGAGGTTGGACCATATAGACTTCTTCCTAAAGATCATCATTAAGAAATGCATTCTTGACATCTAACTGAAAGAGGGGCCACCCTCTGATAGCAGCAATAGAAAAGAAAACTCGAATGGTGGTCATCTTGGTAACAAGAGCAAATGTCTCCTGATTATGAATTCCATAAGTCTAGGCATAACCTCTAGCCACTAGACGGGCCTTATAACGAGCAATAGAACCATCAGGATTATGCTTAATGGCGAACACCTAACGGCATCCCACAACTTTCCTCCCAGACGGAAGAGGAACTAGTTCCCAAGTCTGAGTTTTTTTAAGAGCATTCAATTCATCAATCATAGCTGCTCGCCACTCAGGATGGACAATAGCCTCTAAAACAATATTAGGAAGAGAAACAACGGAAACAAAAACAAGAAAACTCCAATAAGAGGGTGTGAGAGCAGAATCAGATACATAATTAGAAATGAGATAAGTACAAGTGTGCTTACCCTTGTGAGTAGCGATAGGACAATCATCACAAGGGACAGTAGAAGGCGGAGTTGGAGGCAAGGAAACGAGCTGGTCTATCATAGAAGTGATAGTAGTATTGCGGGGCTGCCGAGAGTAACCCTGCAATCGATGAGGTGATGGACTGACAAGAAATGTAGAAGGAGGAACAGGCATGGGAAGAGGAAATAATAAGGCAGAGATGTCATCATCAGGGGTATCTAGAGGAAACCACTTAGATTGAATATCAATTGACCCAATGTAGTATGGGACATACTCAAAGAAAGAGACATCTCGAGAAATGAAACGCCTTCAAAAGGGAGGATGATAACAGCAGTATCCTTTCTGAATAGAGGAATAACCTAAAAAAATACATTTTTTGAAAAAAACAGAAGCACCCAAACACATGCGGAGGAAGTGAAAAAAATGAATCATCTGGATGGAGCTATAGGAAGGGAGTGGCGAACTGAAGAACTCGGGAGGGGTTTCGATTAATAAGGTAAACAACAGTAAGAACTGCATCAATCCAATAGGATTGTGGCATGTTTATGCCAATAGAGAAGGTACATGATATTTCCAGAATATGGTGATTTTTCCTTTCTGATCGACTATTTTGCTGAGGAGTCGTAACATTGGATATTTGATGCTCAATGCCATACTCTAAACAAAGCTTCAATACTTCATTATAGGTGTATTCCATACCATAATCATAACAGAAAGTCTTGACAGTACGATCAAACTGGGTATGAATCATAGCAAGAAATTGCTTGAAAATCCCATATACTTCACTCTTGTGTTTCATAAGATAAACTCAAGTGGTACGACTGTGGTCATCGATGAACAAAACAAAATATTGAAAACCAATAGTGGTTGTGACGGGAGAAGGACCCCATACATTAGAATATATTAGGTCAAACGGAGCAGGTGCAATAATATTCATACTAATAAGATAATGAGAATGAACATGTTTAACTAATTGACAAATTTCACAAGAAAAATCAACCAAATTGGCATTATTAAATAAAGTAGGGAACATGTGTTTCAAATATCCAAAGAAAATATGGCCTAAACGTAAGTGTCAACGCATTGCCTTATTAGTCTAACTACTACTACTAAGCTGAGAAATAGAATGGGTGCTAGGTAAAACAGGTGCGTCCAAGAGATACAAGCCATTCACTTAACGTCCAGTGCCAATTGTTCTCTTCAACTCCAGATCCTAAAAGACACAATGAGAGGGAAAAAAGATTACACTGCAATTCAAATGTTTGGTAATATTACTAATAGAGATAAGATAGTAAGTTGAGGAACATGCAGTGTATTAGTTAAGGATAAAAGTGTAATAGAAAAATGATCTTAACCAACGATAATAGATAAAGAATCATCATCAAGGGGAACCTTGTGATGACTAGAACAAACACTATAGGTTTTGAATAGGAAGGACGTACCGATCATGTTATCTGAGGTAGCAGAATCAATAATCCAGGATGAGGAAATGGTGGAAACACTGTGTAGATGCAAAGGTACTTGAGTGAACAAAAATAGAGACCGGCTGAGATGAAGTCTCCATTTGATTGAAAAATTGCCTGAACTCGTCAATCGTTGAGACAGTTGACGTTGCTGATTAGGATGACTATGAAGCGCATAGCAACGGACCTTCACGTGACCCAACTTTCGACAATGATCACACTTATGTCGTTGATGTATAGGCAAAGATCGACTGTGAGGTTGTGGAGAAGGTATGCGAGCAAGCTTTGTAGAGTGGTCTCGAGAAGAGTGAGGTAGGATTGTTGTACGACGACTCTCATCAGCTAAGACATAAGAATATGTAGTTTGTAGGGACGGAAAGGAATCCATACCCAATAAATGAACTCTTAGATTATTAAACTCATCCTGGAGACCGGCTAGAAACTGAAAGACTCGATTCTTATCCATAATCGACGCATATAATACCTCATCGAGAGGGTCCTTCTAAGCATAGGACGCGAAATAAAAGGTCAACTCTTCCCATTGAGCACGAAGTTGTGATATATAGGTGGTGATTGAAGAGTCACCTTGTGAAAGGCGGGAAATCTCACGCTTTAAGTTCAAGATTCGAACATTGTTTTGACGTTGTGAGTAAATACTCTCTGTGGACTCCCATATCTGGCTTGCAGTCTTAGAGAACATAAAACCAGCAGTAATGTGTGGTTGCATAGATGTAACCTGTCAAGAACGGACCATAGAGTCATTAGCAAACTATTGGGGGTAAGTAGTGTCAGTTGGTGGAGGTTGTTTTTCTGCCCCTGTAAAGTAATTGATTTTTCCTTTTCCACCAATAAACATTTCGATCGTGCCCAAAGAAGATAATTAGGACCATCTAATTTTAAGGTGGTAATTTGGATGCTTGGAAAGTCGGTCGAACGAGAGGGAAGACCACCCGATCCATCACTATTACTAGTGATCGAGGAAAAATATGTCTCAGAGGCCATCAAATAGTCGATGTGCTTTGGTTTGAAGAGAGTTCAAATAAGAAACTGATCGCAGCACCCTAAAGGTGGCAATACACAATCTTAAGACGTGGAAAGTGATCAAATACTGTTGTAGGTGACCAGAATAGTAATTAACTCAATCGTAGGGCACCAAGGGACAGTTCTGCCGCTGTCGTAAGCTTCAAACAACAAGTTGATGTTGTTGTTACCTTCAAACAACCACACTGATGTGAGCACAGCCCCAAAACAGCCTTGCTGCTATGATCGCAAACCAAAGGCACCCCAGGTGCTGTCATAAGCCTCCACAGGCTATGCCGTTGTTGTCGCAAGTCTTCAAAGGCACCGCAGGTGCTGTCGCAAGTCTCCACAGACTAATCAGCTGCTATCGCAGGTTGTCAAAGGCATCCACTGACTATGATACTGTCACAACTATTGTCGCAAGGTTCTGTGGATGATCCAAGGGCCATCGTTTTGGCCTAACAACAATTCTATTGTTGCCGTAGGGCTTTAATGTATTCTAACAACTCTATCGCATGGTGCGATAAAACCCCTTTAGGGGTGATGTTTTAATCCAAGACGAGAAGTGTCTTTCAAGACCTGTTGAATATGGATTTAAGAGAGGAGGGGGACGATGGGGTTTGTAGCAAGGAGGGGTGGGGGCGATGAGGTAGGTTTTGATACCAAGTTGAATTGAGAGAACTCAATAATCATTTAATTATTAAGCCCTAATTAGGTTTTAAAGGTGATTACATATTCTCATAAGTGGAAAAGACTAAAAAGGACAACAAAAATAAAAACACTAAAAAATAGAGTTATTCAACAAATGGAGAGAGATTGAGATAGATAGTTTCCTTAGAATTAAAGCTATATGGGTAATGGGGAGGTGTGATTCTGAAGTGCTCTTTCGGATGTAGCTTAATCAAATTGAAAGGAAAATTTTAGAGGAACCTAGTAAGACTTGACTATGTGTTATGGAGTGAAATGTTGTACGATCAAGAAACATGTTCATAGATTGGGCACAACTTGGATGAGGATGCTAAGATGGATGAGTTGATAGACAGAAAAGATTAAATTAGAAATAAACTCATTTATGAAAATGTGGGAGTAGCCTTAATAGGTGATAAACGAAGGGAAAGTCGATTGAGATGGTTTGATCATTTGCAACTTGGACCGACAACCTTCTTTGTTAGAAGGAACACATGCAAGTTGAAGCTTCTAGAGGACTGAAAGGATGACTAGGAAAGGACATTGGATTGATGGAGTGGAATGGAAATACTTGAATTAATAGAAAACATGGATTGGAGAGAAATGAATGAAGCAATGTGAATTGTTCCACCTTATTACAATTTTTTGGGATAAGGCTTTGATGATGAACATAATGATGATCACCAGGCAATTTTTCATCAACAAAATTCTTCGAAGGCGGCCATCTTCTTGGTGTGTCAATGTTGACAAACTCATAGTGCTCAAAGATACACATTCGTTTGATGGAGACAAGTAAGAATTGCAATTCAGTGCATGAGATACACCACATCATTAACAATGCCACTTCAATCTACAGCGTGAATAACGAGCACGGTTGATTAATTATAACCACACATTTATTGTTCAAATAATCAATAGATTGGATGGTTACAATTTGTTGATTAGATTGCAATTCATAGTAGTAAGCTTATTTCATGGGGGTTTAGCCATTGGTACTTTATATTCCCTCTGAAATAAAATGCTCACAATTTCCAAATCGAGTCATTCTACTAAAGCTGAAGGTAATAAACTTGTTTGTTTCTTCTCTAATGTTGAAAGTTATTTCTCCAATAAATAACTTAAAATTTTTGTTCTCTTTGATAGTCTTCTAATTTTAAGGCCTAAAATGTTTATTGGGATCTATTTGATGAATTTTCTCTCTCCTTGCTGCAGGGATTGCTTCCGAAAACCTTGGTAAAGTCTATGTATGTTTCTTTCCTTGCGGGATGCTTCCGATCAATACGTTTTGGGTTAGACGAAGCACATGGGTAGTTACTGATCGTTTTATCTTACTTAATGGCCCGTTAAGTGTTTACTGCTACTGCATTCAATTTTTGACTGATTTGTTACTAAATGAACCAGAAAAGGACAAGCTTTGCAGTTTAATTGGTTATTCGAGAAAGGAGCTTTTATTTTACACTCAGATGGGACATTTTCTGTCAATTTTGCCGAGGTACCATTCCATAGTTCCTGAGTTTTACAATTTAGAGTTCTCAAGGAACAAATTTCCAAGGCATAAAATTTGTTGTGCTATTGAAAGGTTGAAGGAGCTGTTGAGGGCTTAAGCAGGGAGATACTAACAATACAGGCAAAAGGTGACAAAGCTGCTGCAAAGGCACTCCTTCAGGAATACTGCGAAATGACGCAACCATTGCGAGTCGCACTTGATAGACTGGAAAAAATTAAGGTATGGTGCTCTGTTCTTAAATGCAAATCAATAAGGTTTTATTATTGTTAAAAAGGATATTTTTTGTAGTTTTGAAAACTAACAACCTTGATTATCGGGATTATGGAGTCATGGGTTGCGATTTTATTTGTTTTTGACCAAAATGACCTGATTATATTAAGTTTAAATGCAAAGTGGGGAGCATTTATGAGATCCAAATTTTGGTCTCTTGTGGCAAATCGTTTTCCTAGGGGGGAGCAGTGAGAAAAGATTTTCCACTTGAAGAAGCAAATCTTATGGGCAATGCAAATCCTTACCCCGCTTTTTAAATTTACTTTGCTGTCAAACACGGTGAAATACGAGTTTTCCACAGTAAATGATTTGCCAGTGTTTTGCCTTGCAATCAAAGTTGCGTTTATTTGTAACGACCACAAGAGATAAGTGCTTATTCTAAATTCTAGTATTATAAATGAGAAATGGCCATGCATAAACACAGTGCCAAAGATACTAGGTGTGTTCAATGTTTTTAACTTAGAGATTCGTTTATAAATGATCAATGATGCCACGAAGCATCACTTTAATAATCATCATCATCATCATCAAACATGTTTTTTTTAAGCCCCCTATTTTCATAATATTAACGAAACTGAAATTTGGTCATGTTAATCATCTGCCATTGATTTCAGGTACCAGTGGACATCGTTCCCATATTTAGTGCTGCTGACAAAATATTGCAGAAAAATCTTTAGAAGACAAGCCTTGTCTCCCTCCCTTCTTTCAAGCTGAAGGGTGCCCCGTTGACTTATTTGATCAATAATGATTTTATTCCTATTGTTGACTTTATTTATTATTAATGTCACTTCCATACTTTCAAGCTAGAAATACACTTTCATCTTTATCCATGACTCATAGTTCGTAATGATCGCCCATTGGTAATTGTGGGGAGTTCGGTCGGGTAGGGTGGAGGGGTTCAGGAATAATTCGGCAATAGAAAGCTTTGGAAAAAGTCGATAAAGTTGGGAAAATATCGGATAAATTAAAAAATAAAAATGATTTTTTGAGTTTAAAAAATGTGTATATATATATATATGGGTCGGGTTCCGAAGACTCACATTACGACACACCGTTTTGTCTTGTATGGGCAAAAATGTTTGGAATGGGCTGATTTTTTGTGAGGATGATCTCTATGGTGAGGAGATCATCCTTGTCAAAAATCAGCTCATTATGAAACTTCTAGCCCCATGTTTACAAGTTGAAAAATTTTAGATCGTCCAATTTTTGTAAATCAATTTTGATGGGGTTAGAAGTTTTGGAATGAGATGATTTTTTGTCAGGATGATCCCCTCATCACAGAGATCATCCTCACAAAAAATTAGCCCATCCAAACATTTTTGCCCATATAAGACAAATGGTGTGTCGCAATGTGAGTCATAATAGGGGTCGTAATAATGTTATCCTATATATATATATATATATATATATATATATATATATATATATATATATATATGGGTAGCGTTCTTTTGACAAAATCTTAGATAACATTTTAGATAAAATTTTGTCTTATATGGGTTAAAATTTTTAGAATGGGCTGATTTTTTGTGGGTCAGCACTATAGTTAGTAGATCATCCTCACAAAAAATCAGACAATTTTGAAACTTCTAACCCCATAAAAAATGATTACAAATGAATGGTAAAAATTGACTGTTCACGATTCTTTATCTTATAAATTAAGGTTAGAAATTTTAGAATTGGCTGATTTTTTTTATGAAGATTATTTTCTCACCATAAAGATCATCTTCACAAAAAATCAGCCCATTATGAAAATTTTAGCCCATATGAGACAAAATGTATTATCTAGAATGTTGTTTAGGATTTTGTCAAAAGAACGCCACCCATAAAAAATCAGTCCATTCTAAAATTTCTAACTCTAATTTATAAAATGAATTTTGAACCGTCAATTTTTAAAATTAGTTTATAATCACTTTTCATGGGGTTAGAAGCTTTAGAATTGGCTGATTTTTTGTTGTTGTTGTAAGGATGATCTACTGATTATAGAGATCATCATCATAAAAAATCAGTCCATTTCAAAATTTTTTAATCATATAAGACAAAACTTTGTCTAGAATGTTGTATAGGATTTTGTTAAAATAACGCTACCCATATATACTATATCCACAACGTGTTTTATCCTATTAGCTAAAAGTTTTGGATTGAACTGATTTTTGGTGAGGATGATATCTATGATGAGGAGATCATCATCACCAAAAATCAGCTCAATCCAGGATTTTTAAACTCGTCAAAAGTAATTTTCAAAAAAATGGACTATCCACGATTCTTCAACTCATAAATATGGGGTTTGAAGTTTTAGAATTAGCTTATTTTTTGTGGGGATGATCTCTTTGTCATATAGATCGTCATCACAAAAAATCAGCTCAATTAGAAACTTTTAGCCCATATAGGACAAAACACGTTATAGATATATGAGTAGATATATGTGTACACAGATCTTAATTTATATATATATATATAGAGGGTCATGTTCCTAAGACTCATATTGAGACTCACATTGCGACACACCGTTTTATCTTATATGGGCAAAAATGTTTGGAATGAGCTGATTTTTTGTGAGGATGATCTCTGTGATGAGGGGATCATCCTGGCAAAAAATCATCTCATTCCAAAACTTCTAACCCCATCAAAATTGATTTACAAAAATTGGACGGTCTATAATTTTTCAACAAAAATTGGACGGTCTAGAAGTTTCATAATGAGCTGATTTTTGGCAAGGATGATCTCCTCACCATAGAGATCATCCTCACAAAAAATCAGCCCATTCCAAATATTTTTGCCCATATAAGACAAAACGGTGTGTCGCAATGTGAGTCCCAATATGAGTCTTAGGAACGCTGTTCATATATATATATATATATATATATATATATGGGACATGTTCAGCACCAAACATTTTGGCAAAACATTTTTTAAAACATGAGTTAGAAGTTTTGGAATGGGCTGATTTTTGGTGAGGATGATCTTTACAGTGAGGAGACCATCATCACCAAAAACCAGCCCATTCCAAAACTTCTAACCCCATAAAAAATGGTTTACAAAAAATGGATGGTCCACGATTTTTCAACTTGTAAACATGGGTTAGAAGTTTTGGAATGGGCTGATTTTTGGTGAGGATGATCTCTACGGTGTAAGACAAAAATGGTTGGCTAAAATGTTGGCCAAAATGTTTGGTGTTGAACAGGACCCTCTATATATATATAGGGTCCCGTTCGGCACCCTAAGCTTTACCACACACTTTAACAAACGCGTTTTGTCCTACATGAGTTAGAAGTTTCGGAATGGGCTGATTTTTGGTGAGGATGATCTCTATGGTGAGGAGATCATCCTCACCAAAAATCAGCTCATTCCAAAACTTCTAACCCCATCAAAAATGGTTTACAAAAAATGGACGGTCCACGATTTTTCAATGTGTAAACATGGGGCTAAACATTTCGGAATGGGCTGATTTTTGGGGAGGATGATCTTCTAATCATAGAGATCATCCTCACCAAAAATCAGCCCATTCCAAAAATTCTAACCCATGTAGGACAAAAAACGTTTGTTAAAGTGTGTGGTAAAACTTAGGGTGCTGAACATTTCCCATATATATATATATATATATATATATATAGAGAGAGAGAGAGAGAGAGAGAGAGAGGGAAATGTTTAGCACCCAACAATTTGTCCACATGTTTTGTCCTACATGGGTTAGAAGTTTTGGAATGGGCTGATTTTTAGTGAGAATGATCTCTATGGTTAGAAAATCATCCTCACCAAAAATTAGCCCATTCCAAAACTTCTAACCCATGTAGGACAAAACATGTTGGGCAAATGGTTGGGTGCCGAACGGGACCTTTTAACTTATCGTTAGATATGCACAATCTTTTCTGCTCTTAAAGCACTGAATGTCTGACTTATGTATATAAGTAAATGCCCGTGCCTACGACATAGGTCAATATATATATTTTTCACCATTATGCATCTAAGATGTCAAACACAATTATAAACAATGAAGATCATAATACAATTAACCCCCACATCAATTGCTAAAAAAACAAAAACCATCATAGATAAATACATGCATTCAGAGAGAGAGAGAGAGAGAGAGAGAGAGAGAGAGGGCAGTTTTGTGTGGTTTCAGGTTGTTAAGTTTATGTTAGTGAGGAATGTTCCTAACCTCTGAAGGCCAGTTGAGAAAGGGCACCTAGGGAATCAGTCCGACCGCTACGCCCTTATCCCTGGGAAGCCAGCTCTCACTTTGTTTACCGGCTAAAGGAGAAGGTTATTTCTGAGCTGCATGATGGTGGACATTTGGTGGGCACACTCCTTTAAATGAAATTTCGTTCGGCCAGGCTTGACTTCAATCAACTCCGATTGGACAAATTAACTAGATCAGTGATGTGTGCAATACAATCTTTACTAAAGAAGAAGGATATTTGATTATTCTTGGATGATTACAATGAGTCCTCATAGGATTTAAATAGAAACATTAAAGGATAAGAATGGATCATTTCAAATCTAGAATGTAATCTATCCTAATCATCATCATCTAAATCAATGTTTTAGTTATAAATCTAATCCTAAATGATAGAGTGTAGCACAATACATCTTATTACATTGCATCCTATGTAATAATACTCTAACACTTAACCCCAAAATATCTTTATGGGTGGATAAAACCTTATACTATATATGATACCCCTATAATACTGTTCTTTAAGAGGTTGGGCACAATGTAATTGTGGCACAAAGACACTGAATTCATCTGTACAATCTCCATCTAGATTTTCTTACCTTTTTATACTCATCAGCAATATCTCTTAGTTAAAATTTGTTGGTCTTCGTTACTAATCTCCGTCCAATGCTTTTCTTCAGTTGAACGAAGGTTCTGTGGGAATTCATGGGAATTAGATTTATAGTTATGTGTAGAACCGACCTTGGGACTCATGTTAGGTCATCCCACGTTGGGGTATGCATAATCCTTTTCATGATTCTTAGGCTCTTATGTGCACATCTTGATTAAATACATAATTTTATGTTCATTAATCAAAAACATTTTCTAATCTAGTTATCGTTGCCATTGCTGTTAGCTTCCAATTCCAATGTTCTCATCCAAGGCGTGGAAAACTTGCCTTAGTAGCCATAACTAATGAGTAATGACATGCATGTCTTATTTTAGTAGAGATGCAAGCCTAAGAAAACTTGTGATGGTGGGTGTGGAGGGTATTTTTCGTACGACGTCAAATAGCGACACGTGGCAAGCAGGAGATGTGCTCATCGAGCTCCAGTCTTTGAGAGGTGAAGAGAATCTAACCTATCGATATTCATCTTTAGATAGGGTCGGAATAAGGAAAGACACATAGGGAAATCAGTCTCGAAATAAGATTCCAAGGAGTGGAAGATTAAGCCAGTCACATCGAATTCCTGAGAATCAGGAATTCAATCATGTTTGCAAGGATCAAGGGAAGTCCCTAATAAAGGGGAACCTCTCAAGCAGAAGGGCTAAATTTAAGGAGAAAATCGGAGAGGATCAGAGGACAAAAATATCTATGAATACAAGGGGGTAGGGGTATGAAAATGTACGCAATTCTTTTTTGCATAAACCCCTGAATACATTTTGTATTAAGATTCTAACTTGAGTGTCGGAGAGGTTGTTGCAGGCACATCTAAGAGTACTAGAGGTAGAAGTCAACCATCCAATGGGAATCTTGAGGTAGTGCAAGATTTTTTGCATCTACAATTTGGCATCGTCCGTGAAAAATCGTTACAAGGAGAAACGGCCAACATGGTGAGAACAAGGTATTTAGACACCTCATTTTTGTACTCGCCTAATTCGACAATTCATCACCCGACTGTGGTGGATTCCTAATGATGAGTGCAAAGAACTTGAAAGCTTGAGAATACCTCCCCCAATTTTCCCATTTTTCGCCTCTTCCACACTACGTAGAAAATCACACACGTTTAGGATCGCTACACCTAACACCTGATTTAGTAAGTACACATGTTTAGGTTCACTATACATTTCAATAATTTAGAGATCTCACGATGCTAGAAAAATGTGACTTTGAAACTTACTAATAATCATGCTAGGATCGAAAGAAATCTCAGTAAAAAATTAAAAAAAATTCGCAAAATTCAACAAAATAACCAAAATACCCCTTGGGACTCCACATCTCAGAAATGTCCCAAAAATATCTTCATTGGTCTCGAAATGTGATTTCGAGTCTAACGAGACTAAAATTAATAGAAATAGAGAATTTTTACGAAGAATTCCAAAAATGATCAAAATGTCCCTTGATGTTCGAATTAGAAACCTCAATTTCTAGGAAAACATGGTTGAAGAATAGATTTCCGATAACATTCTCGCACATCAAGAAGATTTAGAAATCTCAAACTTAGGAAAATTAAAAAATTTCATGTACAATGACGAAAAAGTTTGAAAATTTTCAGATTTGATCGACCAACGAAATTGAAATTAAAGTCCAATCAAATTAAAAGTAAAATTTAGCCAACCAATCAAATTGAAATTAAAAATCGATCGATCAAATTAAAATTAACATTCAAGCAACCAATTGAATTAAAATTAAAATCCAATCGATAAAACCAAATTAAAACTAAAATTCAATTGACCAATTAAAGTAAAATTTAAAATGCACCAAATTGATAGAGGACTATCGATTTGCGAATAGCACAAGATCATTACCCATGTCACTATACAAGAAACTTGCAAGGAAGAAAATTTGGAAAAAAATTGAAAATTTAGATAAGAATCCAATGTCCCATTTTGTCTAGGAAATAAAAAATAAAAAATAAAATAGAAAGAAGTGTTTTTTTGAGAAAGAAAAAATGTATAAAATCCTCCATTCTCTCACACGTTGAGGGCTTACTCTTTTTGTCTCTTGGAATGACACGTTCTCTATTTTCTCACTCTTTATTCTTTATTACATCTTCTCCCACTCAACCTCCTATACAAATATATCATATTTCCTTTCTTTCTAGACAACAAAGAATAACGACATAGCTATATAAAAAAAAGGGATTTCAACTTTGATAATAGTGAGAAAGATTTTGTAAGAAAAGAAAAGCGAAAGGAAAGAAGAAGAAAAAAAAAGAAGAGCACACCTTCCACCATTAACGCTCCAGCCACAACAGCTCACCTTCATCCATTAACAGCCCCAATCGGTAGTCCCATCACGTTTTCCACCTTCTTCTTCTCTATTCTTCTCAGCCTCCACAACAACTTCATACACATTAGCGTTCCAGCCGTATCTTCACCCTCCTCCATCAACAGTGTTCAAGCTGTAGTTATGAATCAATAATAATAATATAACAAAATATAAAAATCTTGGCAAGCAAGGGTCGATCCATAGAGACAACGTTATCCAATTATCTTTCTAACTCAAATCAAATAAGAATTTTGGGTAACCAATTAAAAACTAATTTGAAAATATTTATCAATCAAACTAATAAAAATGAAAGAATAAAACTATAAGAGAAAAGTTTAAATCAATCAAATCCACCCTAACAAATATAGTAAATAAACAAGTTCGAATCTTTTTTATCTAAATCTACTCAGACAAAACTAATGCCCGTAGATCGGAAAGTAAATTTGGTTTAGTATATATAATAATTAAAAAGTATGATTCCCTCTTTAAATAAACAAATATCAAAACAAAAATTAAACTACCGGAATTAAGTATAATTTAATTTGACCTTATCTAAGATTAAACCATCAGAACTCTTGATAATTTAAAATAGATTTCTAATACTTATGAATAAAAAGTAAATCACTAAGAACATTAAACAAGATAGATTTAGAACAAATTCATTCATTATATGTTACTCTGACTTCATTGATCTCTCTAATAGAGGTTTAGCCCAGAAACATTACAAGGACAATAATTGAATAAAAATAAAATGAAAGAGATGAGAAAAGAAAAAAGTTATCTTTATTGATCTTGGAATTGAATCTGGCAGAGTTTCTTTACAAAAATCAAAACTAAGAAAGAAAGAACAAAAAATATGGAAAACCTTAATTTTCCAAACCTAAATTGTAGAGATATCTAGATATACATTTATAGATATCTTTTAAGCTCTGGTCTCCTATTTAGAAAGATTAGAGTGGAGTTTCAAGGGTTCGAAAACCTTTCGTAAATATAATAATTAAAAAAATGTATATATATTGTAGGCATCAAAACTTAAATAGGCCCCCGTAGCTTTCTAAGATAATAAAAAATAAACCATATATCAAAATGAGGCTCACAGGTCCAAATTGGGAGTCCATTAATTGGAATGAACCTCATGTGGTTTGGGTTTTCGCAGATAAAGCCCATGATCCAATAAATTCAAGTGATCCACACATTAAATATTGGGCCTTATACCCAAATAAATAAGTTTGGCCCAATAATAATCCATAAAATCTTTAAAATTGGATTTGGACAAATTTAGCCTTTTAAACAAATTAATTAAAGCTCTTTAAGTTGGGGTATAATTGGAAAGCTAAATTACCTTTAAGTCTATAAATACAAAGGCCTGTCTCATTGAGGGGTGATCGGAATCACTTTCTCTCAGAAGATAGAAGCTCTCAAACCCTCCTCTAGAGACAAAGCAAAGTTCTTCAGAGATCTAGACTCCGACTAAAGAGAAGATCAAGCATAAAATCTTTCTCCGGAAGTCAAGAAAATCTTCTCAGTCGATAAAGCGCGAAGCTTGGAGAAAAGAAAATCTACAAAAGCCTCTACGGAAGATCAATCACAAAGCAAAGTCACCGTCCAAACAACCTTCTCAACTAATAAAGTAAGAAGCCTAGAAAGAAGAAAAGCTACATACATCGTCACTATTTTTTGTACTTAACTATTAATTAGAGGAAACACTGAAATCTGTATCTTCTTTTTATCAAGAATCAATCAAATAATTTGCGATCATATTTTATGAATCTTGAAGTAGATCTGTTGAAATTTATTGTCGACAAATTTCTAACACGCCTGGTAGGACTATCTCAACCTCTCATCTTTCAGTCAACTACAAAACATCAACCAAAACATCGATGGCATCTCGCAACGTCAACACTATCGCATCAGCTACTATTGAGAAGGTAAGAAATTCAATTCTTCCAACCTTGAGTCTGCTCAGGTTATCAGTCGCGATCATCATGTAACGTGAACAATAGTGAAAACTGGTGGATCCAAGCTAGTGCAGCCTCTCTAGCATCACTCCAAGAAATGTGCCACAAAAATGACACTTACAACAAAGGCATCGTGGGCGGACGTTGTAGAAGACGACTTGTCAGATTCTGGATCTGATTCGAAGTCAAGCGAATGATTGTCTAGATCTCTATCGATCACTTCTCCATCACAAACTCACACCTCTATCAGAGCAGTGATGATAGTTGGAGCGCTAATAATGAAGGAACAAGTTACTCAAATGGTAGACACCATCAACAAATTGACAAAGGCAATGGAGGACAAAGACATCCAGATTGCAACCCTTATTAGTCATTTAGAGCATAAAGACAAGGAGAATGAATCGAGTGCTGGACCTTCGCATCTTCTAGGATTCACTCTTGAAGCGTACACGGCTTCGCGTGAAGAAGAACGAAAAGACTATGTTGGCTCACGTAAAGCTACGCGAAACCCACCATATAGGTCTATTGTCTCACTTTCCGTTCAACAGTTACAAGCAATGATTATTGACACCATTCATACTCAGTATGAGGGCATGCCACAATCCTCATTGGTCTATTCCAAACTCTACACCCAACACATCGAACAAATGCATCTTCCAACGGGATATCAACGGTCAAAATTCCAATAATTCGAAGGAAAAGGCAATCCAAAGTAGCATATTGCCCATTTCATCAAAACTTACAACAACGTCGGTACATTCGATGGCTTCATGATGAAATAATTTGTTTGCTCCCTTTGCGGCAATGCGTTCGATTGGTACACTGACTTGGAACTCAACTCAATAGATAGTAGGGATTAACTTGAAAGAGTGTTCCTCGATCACTTCTACAGTAATAGAAGAACGGTGAGTATGGTAGAGTTTGTTGTCGTTAAACAAAGGAAGGATGAACCGGTCATCAAGTACATTGAACACTGGAGAAATCTTTCCCTTAATTGTATGGATTAACTCTCTCAATCTTCTGCTATCGAGATGTGTGTTCAAGGGATGCACTGACAGCTCCTTTACATCTTGAAAGAAATTAAATCACATACTTTCGAAGAGCTAGCTACTCGAACTCACGACATGAAGTAGAGTATAGCTGTGTATCAGACTCCACGACCAAGCGAGTCTCGAAGGCAGGAAAATAAGGATGGCAAGTCCTTCAAAACTAAAGAAGTCTTGTCTACCACCACCAGCAAACCTGTCAAGATCACATGTAAGAAAAGAGAAGATCAGTCAAGAGCCGATTCAACACAAGAAAAAGGAAAAGCTTGGAAAACTCTCAAAGAACTCAAAGCGAAAGAGTACCTGTTTCCTGATGTTGACGTCTTGGGCATGTTCGAAGAGCTGTTGAAATTAACGTTCATTGAACTTCTAATACCCAAACGACCCGAGGAAGTCGGTCGCGACAATAATCTAAAGTATTGTCGCTATCACAGGGTGATTAGTCACCCGGTTGAAAAATGTTTCGTCTTCAAGGAGAAAATTATGGATTTGGTACATCAAGAAAAAATTGAACTTGACTGTGTCGAAAATGTTGCTACTTCAAACATGACCTTTGTCACCTTTGGATCTTTTGATCCAATACTTTTAGCAAGTTAGTATGCAACATAGACTCCATCTCCCAAAATCATAAAAGTTCTACTTCAACCACCACAACTCATGTCTGTACATTTTGACATTGAAAAGGCCCATCCTACGTCGGGGGTAAGGCCAAATCAAAGAAAGATCATCACATTTCCCACTTCACCTCAATAAGGATCACAATCTCATTCGGTTTCAAATTCAAAGTCAAACATCTCAAAGTTTGGTTCAGTAGATGACGAGGCGTAGACAGTTGTTACTTGTCGAAAAAGACGCTCTACACATGTGCTGACTCCTCCTACTCCAAAGCTAAAGAGAAAGAGAAGAAAATCAAAATCAAGTACAAAGTAAAAAAATGAAAGAGAGCAACAAAGAATAAGACTTTCTGAGTTCCTCCAATAGACCCCGAAGACATCCTTCAGCAACCTTCCCATGTGCCGATTACTTTTCTAGAATTCTTACCCAAGAAGCTCTTGAAGGAAGTCTACAGGGTTTCATGTCATCAAGTAAAAACGGAAGTACTAAAAGATGATATTGATGATAGGTCCAAAGAACATCCTACTACTTCTAGTAATGGAGATTAGCGACTTGAAAAAAATAATAGCATATCGGAAACAAAATATTCATAGGTCAACTTGGATTTGTCCAATGAACTCCAAAAAGTTCAGCATACTTCAAAGTAAAGATCAACTGAATCAAAATAGGAAGTTCAACCTAACATACATCTACAACAAGATAGTATGTGCATGACCACAATTACCTTCACTGATGAGGATCTCCAATTGGGGTCTCGACCTCACAATAGGCCTCTTTATGTCACAAGTTATGTGAGGGAGAATAAAGTTCAAAGAATCCTCTTGGATTGTGGTTTTGCGGTCAACATCATGACAATTCGTACCATGAAACAAGTTGGGATCTTATCTGATCAACTCATTTGCAGTAAGTTGATGATCTAAGGCTTCAACTTGGGTGGTCAGAGAGCTATCAACATGATAAGAGTCAAGCTCTTTATCGCAGAATTGGAATCGACAACACTCTTCCACGTGATTGATTGTAAAACTTCATATTACTTACTTCTCGATCGATTGTGACTACATTAAACTGGGGTAATACCATCCACGCTACACCAGTATTTCAAGTATTACCAAGATGGTGTGTAGAAACGTGTAGTAGTCGAAGATCAACCATTTGACGAGGCAGAAACGTATTTTGCTGATGCAAAATTTTATTTTTGAAGCGACATCATTCAAGAGGTATTTTCAGTTTTAGTACCCCCTTCTAATAAGTAGAAATCTAACAAAGAAAATCATACTATGAATGATGCCGAGAAGATTTCTCCTGACCCTCAACTTCAGAAAGAACGAGTAAAGAAGCAAGAATTAGAAACTCAACGGGTCAAGGTGAGTCAATCAATGGTGGATGCGTCATCCACAGTTGTGTTGTCAACCCCAATGCTTTGTTACGTGCCGCAATCGTGACGAAAGTAGGGACAATCACCTTTCGAAGAGATTTCTTCAAAGACCAAGCCTTCTATCTCTAAAGTCGAATTGGAGATATTGAAAGAAGAGTTAACCTTTCCGGTTACAGTTTTCCAGAAACCTTATATAGTAAGGACACCCATGGAAAATGTTATCCCAGCTACATCAATCACGAAAAGCCATGAAGATAATCTCACAAAAGTAGACTCCAAAAGTTGGTTCGGTCCTAAGACTTCAAAGTTATTCGAGATTATCGGTTATGAGAAAGGTGAACCTGTGCGATTGGGTGAACTATCACAAACTAATCAAATTCATGGCTTAACTGCAACACAAGTCAAACTTGTTCGAGCTGGAAAAAAAGTTTTATTCACACGAGTAGGGCTAAGGTATGTGCTAGAGGCTCCAATCAAAAATTTTAAGATGAAGACAGTTTCTTCACAACATACTACAGTAGAAGTCATCGATGAGTCTATTAAAAAATCACTAGTTTCACGCACATTGGTCTTTGATCGAATTTGTGGCCACATCTCGATCACATCGATATTTGATTGATTGGGTGCTTTAGATGATCACCATAATATACAAGTTCATAAACCTCGTGCATCTACATTATCTAGATTTGATCAGAATGTTGGAGTAAAAATACGAAGGGAATCACGACGCCGACCTAAGCAAAGAAATAAACATGTTGAGCATAAAGATAACAGTGGTTTGCATAACACTATTCCGTCTCGAATGAAACAACGAGCAGCTTTAGAAGTCTCAATTAAACAAGCGTCAGTCAAGCTTCAACTATAGGGATAGATAATTCTGAAGATATTGTTTATGTAAATCAAATTACCATTGAGGAATTCCTTGAAGAAGATTCTATGTCATCAGATGAAGAACTCAAAATTCTCCACTGGTCTTTGAAGAAGATGAACAAGCCACTGTCAACGACTTGAAAGAAATAAATTTTAGGACAATTGAAAAGTTGCGACCCACGTTTGTCAACACTCTTCTAAACCAGCATGAGAAATCTGAGTACTTCAAGTTACTACAAGAATACAAAGGTGTCTTTGCTTGAACTTACAAAGAAATGCCAAGACTTGACCCGAAGATCGTTATTCATCAGTTCGCAATCCAACATGGAGTTCGTCCAATAAAATAGTCACAACGTCGTTTTCAGCTAGTATTGGTACCACAGATTGAAACAGAGGTCAACAAGTTGATAGAAGCTAGCTTTATCTAAGAAGTAGAGTATCCAACCTAGGTTTCCAACATAGTTTCGATAAGAAAGAAGAATTAACATATTCGAGTGTGTGTAGATTTTCGTGACTTGAATAATGCGTGTCCAAAAGATGATTTTCCGCTTCCAATCATAGAACTTATGGTTGATGTAGCTACAAGACATGAAGTTTTGTCTTTCATGGATGGATCTTTCGGTTATAATCAAATTCAAATATCGTCAAAAGATGAAGAGCTCACGGCCTTCTGTATCCGAAAGGTATATATTGTTACAAAGTCATGCCTTTTGGACTTAAAAATGCTAGTGCCACTTACTAACGAGCTATGCAAAAGATCTTTGATGACATGCTATATGACAAGGTCGAATGTTATGTTGACGACCTAGTAGTAAAGTCCAAGAAAAAAGAAGATCACTTACAATATCTACGTGATACATTCGATAGATTGCGACGATACTAGCTCAAGATGAATCCATTAAAATGTGCTTTTAGAGTTACCTCGGTTAAGGAGTATCTTCTCAAGCCTCTTGTTCTTTCTGTACCAATTCCCGAGAAGCCACTGATTATCTATATTAGTGCGCAAGAAATGTCACTAGGAACATTGTTGGCTCAAGAAAATGACGAAGGAAAAGAAGGTGCACTCTACTACTTGAATTAAACTTTTGTTGGAGTAGAAGTAAATTATTCACCCATCGAGAAGACATGTTTAGCACTCATCTTTGTTACAAGGAAACTGCGGCATTACATGTTATCACATACAATCCGACTCACCGTGCGAGTTGATCCACTCAAATGCATCATAACAAGACCAGTCTTGTCAGGAAGACTAGCTAAATGGGCCCTTCTTTTATCAGAATTCGAGATTATTTACATTCCTCAAAAGACTGTAAAATAGCAAGCATTAGTCGACTGTCTTGCTGATTATCCTATTCCAACTACATGGGAATTGTCTCACAACTTGCCTGATGAACAAGTATTCTCTATTGATGTACTTCCAGCTTGGAGAATGTTCTTTGATAGCGCAGCTAGAAAAGATGGAGTGGGGGCAGGTATAATTTTTATCATCCCACAAAATTAGGTATTGCCATTCTCGTTTACTTTGACAAAACTATGTTCAAATAATGTTGCAGAATACCAATCTCTAATCATTGGTTTAGAATTCGAGTTAGAGATGAAGCTACACCAATTCTATGTGTATGGGGACTCACAATTTGTCATTAACCAACTCTCAACAGAGTATGACGTTCGAAAACATGAGTTAGTGCCTTATCACCACTATGCTGTATAACTTATAAGTCAGTTTGAAGACATCATCACTAGGCATATACTGAGAGTTGAAAACAAGCAGGCTGACGCTTTAGCTAGTCTTGCTACAAGTTTGATTGTACTAGAGGGAATGAGTATCCTTATCTGTCATATGTGGGTACTACCTCCTTTGATAGATGAAAATTACGAGTTGCACGAAATAAACACTGTTGAAATAGCTGAAGTCAAAAATTGTAGACAGCCACTTATTGACTATCTACAGCATGGGAAGCTGTCAGACGATCTAAAGTACAAAATTGAAATACGTCGTAAGGCACCTCGATTTTTATATTTCAACGATAAGTTATATTGTCGCTCTTTCGACGACATCTTAATGAGATGTCTCGGAGATGATGAAATCCGAGATGCTTTAGAAGAAGTACACTCTGGAGTGTACGGTTCACATTAGTCAGGTTCGAAACTCTATCATAGTCTAAAGAGGATGGGATTCAACTGGCCCACTATGGTGAAAGATTCTTTAGACCATGCAAAAAGATGTAAAGCTTGCCAATTTCATAGGAATTACATTCGTCAACCACCGAAGCCATTGCATCTTACAATCACTTCTTGGCCCTTTGACGGGTGGGGACTTGATGTTTTTGGACAACTCCCAAAATCTTCAAGACAACATCTTTATATCCTTACCGCAATAGATTACTTTTCTAAGTGGGCTGAAGCAGTTCCTCTTCGAGAGGTCGAGAAAGAAACGGTAGTCGACTTCATCAAAAATAATATCGTCTTCCGTTACGACATTCCACGATATATTATGACAGATAATGGAAAGTCTTTTAGTAATATATTAATGGATCAGTTCTGCATGAAGTTTGACATCAAGCAGAGATGTTCTACAATATACAACGTTGCAGCAAATGGACTTTCCGAAGCCTTCAACAAAACTCTCTACAAGCTTCTTGAGAAGGTTTTCTCAAAATAAAAAAAAAATTGGCATAAATGAATTGGGGAAGCACTATGGGCATACAAAACCTTATACCGCACCCCCACACAAGCTACACCTTACTCATTTGTTTATGGAGTTGAAGCTGTTTTCCTTTTGGAACGTCAGATACCTTCTCTAAGGATTGCGTTCCAAGAAGGTCTAACCTGTAATGAGAATGTCAAGTTACGTCTGGCTGAACTTGAAGCGTTGGACGAAAAGAGATTGGAAGCACAACAACGACTAGAGTGTTACCAAACTCGTTTGTCACGTGCATTCAATAAGAAAGTTCGACCATGTTATTTTCAAGTTGACGATTTAGTTATTGCCGTACAACGGCCAATCATCCTCTTACACTGTTTTGAAAAGAAGTTTGATCCAAAATGGGATGGACCTCACGTAGTGAAAAATGTATACACTAATGGTGTGTACCTTCTTGTAACACCAGAAGGATTACGTCTTGGTCTAATCAATGGCAAATTCCTCAAACGATACTATCTTTAAACGAATAATGTTCCCCAGCATGAGCCTAAACTGGTTGACAATGTTCCCCAGCACGAGCCTAAACTGTTTGATAATACTTCTCGGCACGAGCCTAAACTGTTTGACAATGCTCTTTATTGTACGAGCTTAAACTACATGATACTCCTGACCCGCATGAGTTAAAACTGTGAACGGGCCAAAAAAAAATTTTAAGTTCGCTAGATTGAAAATCCAAGAAGGCGATCTAGGCAAAACTTAGAGCATTATCCATCTAAACTACGTTATGGTTTGATCTCATTTTGGGTACGTAGGCAGCTTGTAAAGTTACTTCAGGTTCAACCACATCAACAATATATATATATATATATGGGAGCGGTTCGGCAGCCCTAAAGTTTGCCAAGTTTGGTGCCAAACATTTTTTGTAAATCACATTTGATGGGGTTAGAAGTTTTGGAATAGGCTGATTTTTTGTGAGGATGATCTCTACGGTGAAGAGATCATCCTAAAAAAAAATCAGCTCATTTTCAAACTTCTAACCCTAGTTTACAAGTTGAAGAATCGTGGACCGTCCAATTTTTGTAAATCACTTTTGATGGGGTTAGAAGTTTTGGAATAGGCTGATTTTTGGTGAGGATGATCTCCTCATCATAGAGATCATCCTCACAAAAAATCAGCTCATTCCAAAGCTTCTAACTCATGTTTTGAAAAATGTTTGGCACCAAACTTGGTAAACTTTAGGGCTGCTGAACCGTCCCCTATATATATATATATATATATATATATATATATAATATATATATATATATATATATATATATATACTTGTATAAGGAAAAAATGGAATTTTATTCATTTCAAACGAAATAAACAATGTTGTGATTTCCTAAGTCCTATATAGTGGAAAAAAAATAAATAAATAAAAATAAACTTAATATAAAGAAATAAGGTTCCAAAACTTCTTCTTCAAAGACTCTCTTTCTACTTCGCAAGTAGTTACTTCATCATCATCAATGATTGGCGCATTAGATAGGCGAGTGCACTCCGCTTCAATAGTAAGTAAAGCCTCCCCCTCTTCTCGAACTTGGGTACTAAGAAACTCTTCAGAAACAACAACTTGTGGTAGCAATTCTCTAATCTGAGTCAACTCGGTTTCTAACTCAACTTCTCGTTTAGTCAGTTCAACTTTTTTCTCTTTAGCTTCAATCAGTTGTTTACGTAAACTATCCCTAATTGACATTTTAGTTGAGCTTCATTGTCTAAGACAAATAGCTGAATACCCCTATCATCTATTGACAAAGATGATAAAGCCCTCTTTCGTCTTGAAAGATACGCCTTTACTCTAGCTATAAGCGACTTGAAAATTTTTACGAAAGGCATAGGATTAGTTCTGAAAGCATCATTGAGAGAAGAGATGATAGCAGGCATATGAAGATATTGTCATTCTCTTAGGTTGGAAAAACCAATATTGAGCATCAACTCAACTCTAGATTGAAGGAATTCATCACGAGCTCTATGTAATGCTTGTTGAACACATAAGTCGATGTCTGTATCATGCAAGGAAGCTTGTCGAGTTTGGGTGGAAACGGTAAGCATTCCACGCAGCTTCAGGGCAATCACAGATGGATCAACCAACTTATTAGAAGTAAGTAATGTCAATGCGATACGATCCGTATGTGTAGTTGAAGTTGATAGAGTTTCATGAGAACTTTGACGAGGACATGAAGAAACCTCGTCCCCATCACTCTTTAAAGGGTCTTCAGTACCAACTAATTTTGAAATCCCCCTTATTAAGCTAACTGACATTTCAAACATCTCCCATACCCAAAAAGGCAGGGAGGACTACAAAATCCTCTAGGGCAAACAAATCAGCAACGGGGTATATATCGGTTGATAATTCTACGAGAACAATTAAATCACAAAACTTATGTATATATATATATATATATATATATATATATATATATATATATATATATATATATATATATATATATATATATATATATATTAGAAATGTGAAATTTCTAACAAAGAAAAAGTGTGTAAAATTACCTCTCCTAGGAAACACATCATTCTCAACTTCAACTTTTTACCTATCCGGAGTCACATTCGTATCTTTAGGCTCAGTCTGAACAACATGCTTCAAAGAATCCACTAGGCTTGATCTATGAACAGCTTGTTCTACATCTACCCCAAGAATGTTGGCCTGTTCTATTTGAGTAGTCACTGGAGTCGGCAATATTTTTTTGAAACGTAATTTCAGTCTAGGCTTTGTAATGACATTCTGCGTTTCATCAATTCGTGTGTTCTATTCTTCTTTTTCGAGAAGATTTTTGCGTGGCAAACAAAGTACGATGCTCCTCACGATCTTCAACTCCTTTCCTTTCGTTAAAATTAAAGTTCGAAACGAAGACACTTTCTTCAAGAAGACGGAAATCAAAGGCATCCAAGTGAGGTACTACGTCTTGAATCCACCAATCTCTATAACTCTTATCAAATTGTCGACTCATGTCTTGCACTTTATGAGGAATAAAAAAGTTGACTCGACTCTTGGTCTGGGTCAAAGATAGCCACAAACTGTATAACTCTATCACATCCACAGATCTTGCAAAAGGAATCAGAGTTCGAAGGATACGTTGATGAAAACCTTGTTGACGAGAAAACCTGTGAGGACTATACATTTCCACCTCGCAAACATTTCCATATCGAAACACACAAATCCAGGACGACAACTTATCATGAAGGCTTGAATCTCATAAGGATCATCACCATTATCAGTCCATAGCCTTCTATGACCTTTTGGTGGTCAAACCTCCTCAGGATGCCATTTAAAATCACTAGAATTCATGGTGATAATTAGATCCCTTGCATCCTTAGTACTATCTTCCTGACAAAAATATGAGTTGGAAACACTAGCTGTGCGAACCAAATATGGAAGTCCAAAGTCAGTATCAAGGTCACCAAATACTCTCCGAGGAAAATGAAGTTCAACCCACCCAAACAAATAATGAAGGAGGCAATAACTCGTAGAAGTACCCACAACTTTCTGTGTTTTCATTTTCCAATAGGTCTGAGTTAGACCTTTGTACGAATAACACAAAAGTGGAGGTACCAAGTTGAATGTAATACCTCGAGCCATCAACGCTACTACCTTGAAAATGCCTAGACGAAGAATATCACTATCCTCGCAAGGGAAAACAAAATGACACAACCACAGTGAGAGATATACAGCTATCATAGCTTCATCTTCGAAATTTTGATTCACAGGAAAATCGAGTCTGATAAATGGATTCTCTCCCTCTTTATGACCCCCCTTAGCCAAAGTAACTCGAGAAGAAAAGGGTCTTCGTAATTTTGTTCTATGATACTAACGACCATTACGATTAAAGTATAACGATTTTACCCTTTCTTTATACTCTACCGTCAGACAAGGATTAGAAATTCGTTCAGCTTTGGTGTACCAAAAATCAAGCCACTCACTATGGCTAACATAGTCACTCCTCTTTTCAAAAATTAGTAAAGCATATGCCTTGAATAGATACCGGCAAAAAAAATGAAGTCCTAAAACACCGTTGCAACCTATGAGTTCATCAAAACTAGGCACCACTTCTTCATAATATTCACCCATGATAGAAAGTTCAGGAATCCTCTGTATTTCCCATAAAAAATGCCAACTTCCACACGAATCATCACGAAAGTATTGGTTTCAAGACACCAAAACTCATACAAAGCCCGATACATACCATTAGGACGACTGTACTCTTTACTAGCTGTAAATATAGCTTCACCAAGGAAAGCCATTGACTTTCTGCTCTGTAGTTTATGTCTCACATCTGAGCTCCAATCCCAAAAATCACTGAGATATCGAATGTCACCTTAAGGTTCAATATCCGAATCCCATCGAGTGAAGCGTTGCATGATTTTCTACACCAAAACAACTTGTGGACAATTGAAAGTTTGATCAGATGTGGAGAATGACATAAATATGGTTGACATTCCGTATCAATCTCATTTCCAAGGAGTACGTCAGCTGTTGAAGGATAGTCACTCAAAGCCGTCATATCAAGTGATGTATCCTTTTCTGTGTCCTGTGCCTTCAAAGGACCAGTCATCGGTGTGTGCACGATAAGCTTCAGCTCCACAAATGAAATGTTTCCTCCTCTTGAATGATCAACTATCATAACATGGGGAAAACAAAGCCATTTTCCTTTCTAAGAAGGATCTACATGGTCATCTACCCAACCTTCATGTGGTAAGCTCCGTTATTCTTATTCATTGAACCTTTGAAAAGAGTATCCCTAACTATCTTTGCGAAATTTCAAAAAAAAAAAAAAGAATAAACATACTTATTCAAAAAATATAATGCCTCACTAAGTACTAGTGTCACATTGACTAAACGTATATAAGAGTATGAATAAAAAATCCATCATGCTCAATAATGTTATGGCACTAGAGATTAGCCAACCGACTGTACAAATAGCTCGTCGCATGGTTCTTCTGTGTGAACAAATCTTGCGTCAAGTGATTCTTCTAGCCAATTGACGTTTGTCAGCCAGTTGACGTTGTCCACTCATAAGCACTATGGATGAACAATTATTTTAGGGATTCGCCAACCGACTGTACAAATGGCTCGTCGCATGGTTATTTTGTGTGAACAAATCTTACGTCAAGTCATTCTTCTAGCTAATTGACGTTTGTTAGCTAGTTGATGTTGTCCACTCTTAAGCACTATTGATGAACAATTGCTTTAGAGGTTGGTCAACTAGCTTGAAAAAGAGGTCGTTGCATGGTTCTTTTGCGTATACAAATCTTGAGTCTCGGGATTCTGTAAGCCAATTGACGTTTGTTAGCCAGTTGATATTGTCCACTCCTAAGCATTACTGATGAATAGCTGCTTTAGAGATTGACCAACCGACTGGACAAATGACTCGTTGCGTGGTTATTTTGTGTGAACAAATCTTATATCAAGTGATTCTTCTAGCCAATTGACGTTTATCAGCCAGTTGACGTTGTCCACTCTTAAGCACTACTGATAAACAACTGCTTTAGAGATTGGCCAACTAGCTAGACAAATAGGTTGCCGCATGGTTCTTCTGCGTGTACAAATCTTGAGTCTCATGATTCTGCAAGCCAATTGACGTTTGTCAGCTAGTTGACGTTGTTTACTCCTAAACATTACTGATAAACAACTGCTTTATAAATTGGCCAACTAACTGGACAAATAGTTCATCGCATGGTTCTTCTGCGTGTACTTCGTTTATCACGTAACACTTTTAACAATTCAACATTGTCCACTGTTAAGCAGACTAACCGATAAATGCTCTAGAAATTGACTGATAAGAGTTATAAGTTCCCGATTTGTAATTCTTGCTACAATTCATCATAAGAAAATAAGAAAAAATATGTGAAGATAATAAAGTTTAAATAAAAAATATGCGAGGAATGACTAAGGTCCATACCTTTCTATGGTTTTGAAGCTATAGTCGAGCTGCAATCAGTTTAAAAGAATCAGATCTTTATATTATTGATAGTCTTAGATCTGGAAGAAAAAGATAAGTCATATAAAAAAAAATTTCAATGTTAACTCATTTTCAAGTTTTGAGTCATACAAAAAAGGCAAGACCAAATCAGAAAAAGAGATAAAGTACAACAATGTAATTAAAAAGGGGTTCAAATTACAATCAATTCAAGAAGATTGTTATATATGCTCAAAGAAATCTATTCATATCCTTCAAAAAGTCGTTCTAAAAAGAAATGGATTTTGTTATATTTTGGTGGAAATTACTGTGTCGCGGGTGGTCAGGCCCTGTTCTCATTGAATAAAAATTTTAGGAAAAAGGAAATGGACTGATTTTTTTCAGAAAGTTTCATTGGTTTGGTTAAATCACACTCTGAAGCTGATAAATCACATTGGGTGTTTTCAATCCAAGGCGGGGAAAGACCAGAATACTCTATATTTCGAGCCAAACGGTATGGAAAATTAAGTAACAACTAGAGATTGTCGTTGCTAGAGATGACATCTCAAAGTTGAAAAAAAAAAAATCCTGTGAAGAATTCCATTGATTCATCGAAGCACGATTGTATAAAAATCGTCGAGTCCATATTCCCATTCTCAAAGTGGTAAATCAAAATTTCATATTCCTGACGCCAAAAATTTGAAAGCAAATTCATGTTCTCATCAACCGACAGACAAACTCATGTATCCACGGTAGTAGCAGGGACGCATGGGTATGCTGCTTCCGAATACAGATCAAGACAGGTTACCTCACAGTGAACATAAAAAAAGGACCAGCCCAGTTCTTGTTATACGATTGCGAATTGATGAAAGGAGGCTTCGACTTTTACATCGATGTTAAAGCACGTGTAAGAGATGAAGTTGATCAACAACAACAAGAGGAATAATAAATAAATAAATAAAACGTGGTAGCGAGAAGACATACTTACTGATGTTTTTCCTTCAAAATCTGAAAAAAAATAAAAATAAAAATTCAGTATAGAAGATAAGAGAAAAGGGAGAGATGGATGCACGTGTGTGCATCTGTGTATGTTGGGGCAGTCCCTGTTCTCCTTAAAATAAAAAAAATAAAAATAAAAAACAGAGAGAGAGAGAGAGAGAGAGAGAAAACAGAAGAAGACCTATGAGTGGCTGTTGTGAACATCGTTCCAACGAAGAAAAAAAAGCATAACAAAAAGGGAAGGGAGAATGAAATAAATAGGCAAAATAAAAGGTGGAATTGGAGAAGGAGTAGGAAAGAAAAGATGGAAGAGGAGTGGGACTCTCAACCGTGCAGGAACGTGAGAAAGAAGAAGAACAATAAAAAAAAAAGGATAATAAGCTAAGCTTACTAACTTAGTAAGAGTCAAATCTTACTTAAGTCATTGGGTTCACCTAATGGCCCATTACATCTAAAGCCCAAGTCCAAGAAATAATGGGAGAAGATATGAGGCCACGTCATTATTGTTAAAGCAACCACTGTACAAGATTTTTTTTTGATGGACTTAGTTTCTCCCAATATGCTTTCTAGAAAAAGCTTTTGGAAAATATTTGCAAATTCAAAAAAATATTTTCTTAAATTGTTAAAATTCGTGGACCTCTATTTTGGAGAAGTGACGTGGGTTGTAGTTTGCATTGTTAACTACTCCAAACTCACGTTCTTGCAATCCACCAAATAAGTTCTTAAAAAAAAATAAAAAAATTGATGTTTGTTTGTTGATAATTGAAGAGTCACAAGGTGAAATCACGTGGCCAATGTCTCTAAATTCAAGCATTCATCTGCTTACAAACAAGATCAAGGATACATCGCCTTCAATTACGTTGCCATCAAGTCATCCTTGAGGGGGCATTTGTAGGCATCAAAATTCAAACGGGCCCTCGTAGCTTGCTAAGTTAATAAAAAAAAACCCTAAATCAAAATGGGGCTCACAGGTCCAAATTGGGAGTCCATTAATCAGAATGGGCCTCATGTAGTTTGGGTTTTCGTAGATAAAGCCCATGATCCAATAAATTCAAGTGATCCACACATTAAATATTGGGCCTTATACCCAAATAAATAAGTTTGACCTAATAATAATCCATAAAATCCTTAAAATTGGATTTAGACAAATTTAACCTTTTAAACAAATCAATTAAATCTCTTTAAGTTGGAGTATAATTGGAAAGCTAAATTACCTTTAAGTCTATAAATACAAGGGCCTCTTTCATTGAGGGGTGATCAAGATCACTTTGTCTCAGAAGACAGAAGCTCTTCCTCTAGAGAAGAAAAAGCTCTCAGGCCCTCCTCTAGAGACAAAGCAAAGTTCTTCAGAGATCTGGACTCCGACTAAAGAGAAGATCAAGCATAAAGTCCCTCTCCGGAAGTCAAGAAAACCTTCTCAGCCGATAAAGTGTTAAGTCTAGAGAGAAGAAAATCTACAGAAGCCTCTACAGAAGATCAAGCACAAAGCAAAGGCACCGTCCAAGCAACCTTTTCAACCGATAAAACGCGAAGCCCGAAGAGAAGAAAAGTTACATACATCGTCACTATTTTTTGTACTTAACTATTAATCAGAGGAAACATTGAGATCTGTATCTCTTTTTTTATTTATTTATCAAAAATCAATAAAATAATTTACGATCATATTTTATGAATCTCGAAGTAGATCTGTTGAAATTTATTGACAAAATCATATATATATCTGGGTGGCTTTCTTTTGACAAAATCTTAGAGAACATTCTAGACAAAGCATTTTGTCTTATATGGGCAAAAAATTTCAGAATAGGCTGATTTTTTGTGAGGATGATCTCTATGATGAGAAAATCATTTTCAATAAAAATCAGCCAACTTTAAAATTTTTAACCCTAGTTTATAACATGAAGAATCGTGAACAGTCAAGTTTTACCATAAGTTTGTAACCACTTTTCATGGGAATTGGCTGATTTTTTGTGAGGATGATCTATTGACAATAGAGACCATCCTCATAAAAAATCAGTCCATTCCGAATTTTTTTAACCATATAAGATAAAACTTTGTCTAGGATTTTGTCAAAAGTACGCAACCCTAGATCATCCTCACAAAAAATCAGTGAATTCTAAAACTTCTAACCCCATGAAAAATTGTTACAAATTAACGATAAAAATTGATAGTTCACGATTCTTTATCTTATAAACTAGGGTTAGAAATTTCAGAATTCGTTGATTTTTTGTGAGGATGATCTACTGATTATAGAGATCATCCTCATAAAAAATCATTCCATTTTGAAACTTTAAACATATAAGACAACTTTGTCTAGAATGTTGTTTAGGATTTTGTGATTTAAAATTGTGATTTAATCTCTTTAAAAAATTGTGATTTAATCTCTTTAAAAAATAAAACCCAAATATTTGTCACTATGGGTGGAGGTAGCTGTTGGTTCTTCTAGATTATGTCCAATAGTCACTTTGTTGATGGGGGGGTTGTCCAAACCAACAATATGTTCTTGGGCTTAGGAATTTTTTTAACACAAATTATAACCTCTTGGCCTAGTTTTTCCTCCGAGGGTTAAACAGAAAACTGACAAGCTACAAAAATGGACATTGACCCTTTTCAATCAAGGAGTTGGATCCTTATTAAAATATTTTTTGTAATTTTTTATAAGATTGATTTTCTAGATGCTGTAGACACCCCATTTTTGCACTTGCCTGATTAATCAACTCGCCAACCCGATTGCAATGGTTCCCAATGATAGATGTATATTCCAATACTTTATTTTGTTACTAGATATGTTTCAGAAATTCGGATGAGGTATCTCGAACTGACAAAACTAAAGAAACTATACTATGCTAGGAAAATATGACCCTAGAAATATAGAAATCATCATCTTGCAGACAAAAAGAAACTTTACGATAAAAATCACTAAAAAATGATCAAATTATCAAAATACCCTTAATCTTAAAACATCCCTAGAGCCTACATTACACTTAGGAAAATCCTTTCAAACACATAAATAACAAATCGAAATCAAATAAATCATTTTACCGATTTTCATAGAATTCGACAAAATTACGAAAATACCCCTCATAAAGTTCACGACCATTCCACACAAAAATTTCATAAATGACACAAATCAATATTTCCATTGAATTCCTTACAAAAAATTGATTCTAAAACATTCTAGAACATAAAAAAGCCGACTTGAAACACAAAAAGTCCTCTCCAAAGGCAAAACGTAATTTTAGAATTTTTATAATTAAATTTTTTTTAAATTAATAAATAAAACATTAAATAATTAAAGTGAAACATTAATCAAATTAATTTAAAATTTTGAACAAAAAAAAAGATCAATCAGGTTTTCAAGCAAAATTGTTGATGGTTGTCAAGATATTTATTCAAGGACCCCTCCATTTGGGGGTCCAAAGAATTAAAGATATAATAGAGGGGGGTTCTCCAAAAAATTAAAGTCAATCAAGTAAGACTAAATTCAAAATTAAAATTAATCAAGTAAGACTAAAGTCACGATATTAAAGTCAATCAAGTAAGACTAAAGTCAATCAAATAATACCAAAAGTCAAAACCCTAATAGAGTTCTAATTAAATAATAATTCTATTTAACAATCCTAATTAAATAATAACTCTATTTAATAGAATTCTAACTAAAATATAACTCTACCTAAAATAATTCTAATTAAAATATAACTCTAACTAAAAGAATTATAATTAAACACTTATTCTATCTAAACAAACACTTAAAAAAATCTATAAATAGGGGTCTTCACAACCTATTTTCGTATAAAAAAATAAACCCTAGAAAAAGTAGGTCAAAAAGCTTCCCTAGCCTGCTATAAATCCTAATTTTAAAATCCTAACTCCTTACCTAACACCCATACCTCAATTTTAGTTCAAAAAATACCTAAAAACGCTTCCAAAACACCCAGAAACCCATAAACAAATTCGAAGAATTCAGATCTAAGAAAGAAATACCTCAACTTGGAGATCAGAAATCAGATCCGATGACAGAACGAAGCGAGGAATACTGTACAAGGAGTTGTTCTATCAGATATGAGGGAACACAACCATTGCGTTCGAAAAAGGTAACTATTTTTATGTTTTTATTGATTAGGTCTTTTTAGCAATGTAGTTCTATTTGAGAATTAGTAGAGACCGGCGTTTGTCGGGCGGGATTGATGCCTAACCCCTTCCAACTCCGTAACGTGATCCCCGGACTTAGTTTCTTATGTTTCGTAGATTAGTTTCTTTTGTCTTTTAGAGTCAATGTTCGGTTCCTAGACCATAATAACTAGGTGGCGACTCCCAAACCTCAAAGGTCAAAAGCGGATCCGCATACCTCGCGGATCGTGAGCGCTTTCAGTGATGACTCCACTGGGGACTATTGAGGATCAGACTTGAAAAATCCCAAGTATGGGAGCATTGCCAGGATGTCCTAGTTTTTTAATTATTTAGTTTGATTTATTTTATTTATTTATTTGTTTATTTATTTATTTTTGTGGCTTGATTGTGGATGATTTTAGGTATTGTATTTTTGTCCAATTGAGGGTCACTTTTTGATGACCCCTAAATAATGAAATATTCAAATTGACATATGAAAATGATGAAATGATGAAGGTTGGGATAGCAATATTAAAATATTTTTACAGAATATTCTAGTAAGAATTAAGTCTGGGTACCTATTAATAAAATGTAGATCTCATCGAGTAGATTAATTTAGAACCTAAATTTACTCAATTTCGTTATCAAGAGACTTGGATATCATCGATGCAAGTTCAATCTGTAAATTTAAAATTGTTGCTTAATGAAGATTGGGATAACAATGTTAAAATATTTTTACAGAACATTCTAGTGAGACTTAAGTCTAGGTACCTATTAATAAAACTTATATCTCATCGAGTAGATTAATTTAGAACCTGAGTTCACTCAATTTCGTTATCGGAAGCCTTAGATATCATCGATGCAAGTTCAATCTGTAAATCTGAAATTGTTGCTGAATGAAGGTTGGGACAGCAATGTTAAAACATTTTTACAGAATATTCTAGTGAAAATTAAGTCTGAGCACCTATTAATAAAATGTAGATCTCATTGAGTAGATTAATTTAGAACTTGAGTTCATTAAATTTCGTTATCGAAAGCCTTAGATATTATCGATGCAAGTTCAATCTGTAAATCTGGAATTGTTGCTGAATGAAGGTTGGGACAGTAATGTTAAAACGTTTTTACAGAGCATTCTAGTGAGAATTAAGTCTGGGCACTGTTTAATAAAATGTAGATTTCATCGAGTAGATTAATTTAGAATTTGATTTCACTCAATTTCATTATCGGAAGCCTTAGATATCATCGATGCAAGTTCAATTTATAAATATGGAATTGTTGCTAAATGAAGGTTGAGATAACAATGTTAAAACGTTCTTACAGAACATTCTAGTCAGAATTAGGTCTGGGCACCTTTTAATAAAATGTAAATCCTATCGAGTAGATTAATTTAGAACCTGAATTCACTCGATTTCGTAACGGGAATCTTAGATATCATCGATGCAAGTTCAGATTGTATTTTCCTAATTCACCGAAAATCCGAATTTATCTAGTGTTAGCACAGTTAATGTTCCTGAAAGCGAGCTCATTTGGCACTAGGATCTTTCTCTTTGATTTTTTTTGGGATGTGTTTCTAGTTTTTTCTTTATAATTAAAAAAAAAGGGTTCATCGTTCCTCATCTCAATAATTATCATTCTATCATTAATGTAACATCTATTGGAATCTCGATTTATTTTAGATCACCCAAAAGTGATCATTGATTGGACTTTAAAATTTTTAAAAATTAAGCCTATTGCAATATTTGGGTTTGATCAATTATTATATGCCATGCTCATTAATTAATTTACCATTGATCTTGATCAGATATATAGTTGATGTGCTTACTGGTAATCTTAATGATGTTATTGGATTGGTATTTATTTTGGCTAATATTCATATGGTATCAATGTGTGATAGTATAATCAAGCGCATGGGCCTATTTGTTTAAAAAGGCCCCGGGCACACCCCATCCTGTTTTGCACACACCACATGCACGTTTACTATTTTGCACGCTTGCATGTCCCAATATAGCCAACGTGACACTAGTGAATGACCCGGTCTCTTCGGAGATGCGACGTCATTCATGAAAACCACAACTCCAGTCATGTACCTTAGGGTATTAAACTAGGGCATCAGTACCGTCTGATCAGGTGACTCTGAAAGGTATATCGATGCACCCAGGCTGAAACGACCTGAGCTTTTGACCTATTGTGAGCCACACAGTTACATGTCTCGTTAGCCAACATAGTACTAGTACGTGGTCAATCCCCTCATGAGATGCTAAATCATTTATGAAAGCTACAACTCTTGACTCGTACCCGTAGGTATATAAAAGATAATCCAAGTACATCATTTGCACTTCTTGGTCAAATCCAATACCTAAGCGAGATCCTGCCCCGCTGTACCCTATTGTACGAGGGGGATAGACTACGTCTATTCTAGACGAGATGTATTTAAGTGGGCCCTTGCTCAGCATTGTGCGCCACTTCTCAATAGGGAATCAAACTGGCTGTTTTTGACTTCACAAAAGTGAGTTGAAGTTTTAGATTATCACCTATATGGTATATTAAACCAAGTCACCACGTACCGTCTGATTGAGTACGCTCGAGAGGTATATAGGTGTGCTTGGGCAAAGGTGTCTAGATGAAAATGCATTGCATGTAGTAAGCTTAGAGTCTAGAAACCTCCCTTATAGGTCGCGACCTGAACTTATCGTGGGTGTTCCCGGGTTGCTCTATTTAATCTAACCAACAGATAAGAGGGTGGACTGATCTAGACTGTTCAAACTAAATTCACTATATTGGTCCGACCCAATCGGTGAAATGTACCGATCAATTTGAACCAATTCAACCAGTTGGCCCAATTGACAAATGGATCAACTGATCAATACCAAATCAGTTGGACTAATTGGTTTCACTTTTAAAGATTTAGACCACTTTATTTAGAAAGATTCGATCTTAAGACCAAATTAATTTGTCTGATCAAATGTTCAATCCCAATCAAAGGTAGACCCGCGTCTAACCTTTCTCACTTTCTTGGTCACCATAGACTTATAGTGCTAAAACTAATCATTTACCTACCTTTCAAAATCAACCCCCTCCTACTCTAAACCTAATATTCATATTCAAACCCGAATCAGTTGACCCAGTTTCTTTCATTCACCTAATTGGTACTAACAGTGTACCCCCATCATGCCAAGATGAGCAAATCTACCCCAAGGCAGTACTAGAACTAAAGAACAGAACGATTATTGAAGCAACAGGTTGTCCCACATATAACAAGATTAAATTAGAATATGAAAAGATAATAAAAACTGGCAAGTTCAAGTCATCCATTGAAGATAATCAAAGTGGCATAGGCCCTAGAATTGTGTCTCTCCATTCAGAATGATGTCGTCTTTTCAAGTCTTCTTAGTTTTTTTTAACTTCAGTTGCGTCAGTCTTTGAATTCAATTAGTCATCTTTATTTTTGGGTTTTAGTAAGGTTTGTCAGTCTATGTTTTTCAATTCCAATAAAATATGGAAGCTTCTGATTATCATGCGTGTAATAATGATTTGAGCATAATATCTAATATAAGGATTGACTTAGAGCTCATTAATCAAACTTAATAAATATTAGAATTAAAGAGTACACTTAAGAAGTACAAATTGGTGATACATTATCCTCAAGGGAACATGATAGAATAATAAATTACTTGAGAAATTCAACAATTTTTCTTCATGGTCTCATGAGGATATATTGATAGATTGCACCCAAATAGATCAAGATATAAAGTCAATGATGATTTTCAAAATAAAAAATTATAGTTTAAGAATCATGCAGTTGAAACCATCGACAAAGGTGCTAAGACTTACAAAAGGATTTACCATGTTTTTTCACTCAAGAGAGAAGAGTTCTCATTCATAAAAGAATAAAAGATTTTCTCAAGTTCTAGAAGAGTTGAATAGTCAAATACAGAAAATTCGATCATACTCGATTTCATAAAACAAGACGGAAAAATATACATTTTCAAAAGAATACCTTACTTGACAGAGCAATCCAGATATCGAATTCTTGAAATTTTGACCAAGTCAAGCAGTAGTCACCAAAGGAGGCTTTCTTTGGTCAAAGAATTTTCCTATCTTACCAAAAGAGAAAAAAAACCCTTCTTTAGCCCTTTGCAGCCTCTGAAAAAAATTAATAGCCTCTTCTTTCTAAACCGCACCGACCAACTTTGGGAGGAAATTTTAGTATGAACTACATTTTGACCTGATCCCAAAAGAAAAAAAGAAATATTTGGGGTACGTAGGCAACCTGAGAAGTTATTTCAGGCCCGATCACGCAAAAAAAATATATTCTTTTAAGAAAAATGTCATCCAAAAGAAAAATCCCCTATTCAAATGTTCAAAAAAAATGCCAAACTAAGGGCATTAAAAAAAATTGGTAGAAAAAAAAAGAATGTCAAACTAGGGGCATTAGAAAAAAAAAGTCAAAAGAATTTAGAGAAAAGAATGATAAAAAAAAGAGAATATAAGACTAGAGGCATTTTGGGAAGTCGAGCCTTTTACCCTTTCTTTCTAAACCATGTCCTAAGCCCACCTATTAAGTCCTCCTGAATGCTAATTGACTCGGTTAAGGTGTAGGGAACTAAGAAGCTGTCGAGTTAAATATTCAAGATCATCACGAAAAAAAAGCCCGCTAAGTCGAAAATCCAAAAATGTGACTTAGGCAAAAGTTAGGGCATAACTATAAAAAAGAAAGCCTGCTAGGTTGAAGACCTAAAAAGACAACCCAGGCAAAAATTAAGGCATCATCAGAAAAAAAAAAAAAAAAACAAAACCCACTAGATTGAAAATCTGAATAGGCGATCTAGGTAAAAATTAGGGCATCATCAAATGGGAGGGAATGTCCCATCAAGAAGAAAAATTCAAAAGGAAGCTTGTGCAGAAACTAGAAAATGCAGAACCATTCAAGTCACAATATTCATTTTTCAGCCAAGAGTTCACATCCGACGAAGACAATGTTGAAGTCGAAAAAATCAGAAGTCATCTTGAACATTGTGAGATCTTCAAGAGTATGTTTACTTGTTCAAGTGTTCGCTAATGGAAGATGTAGAATCATCAACCACTTTGAAGAGAAAGATCTTCTATTCTAATATTTATCAAGATTTTTTAAGTTCAGCTCAAATATTTTTCAAAAGAAATTCGAAAGAAAATGATCAATCCCTTATTGCACATATAATAATCTTAAGAGTCTTAAATTTAAGGGAATGTCAATTCTTCTATCGGTCATACATTAGAGTTCATATTTTTCAAGCGTAATCCACTCCATCAGTCTTATAGTCAAGTTCCAGTTAAATCCAACCTTGAAATTAGGGGTATTTTTGAAAGTCATTTAATTTTAAACTTAGTTTCTTATTTTTCGTAGATTAGTTTCTTTTGCCTTTTAGAGTCAATGTTCGGTTCCTAGACCGTAATAACTAGGTGGCGACTTCCAAACCTCAAAGGTCAAAAGCGGATCCGTGCACCCCGCGGATCGTGGGTGCTTTCAGATGCGCTTCCTAATTTAGAAAAACTACAATTATTGTTTAGTGAACTATATCATACGAGCATTTAGGATGAAGTGCATGTGTTCCTTATGCATATATATATATATATATTTTTCACCATTATACATCTAAAGATGCCAAACACAATTATAAACAATGAAGATCATAATGCAATTATGCCCCACATCAATTGCTAAAAAAACAAAAAAAAAATCATAGATTTATATGCATTTAGAGACAGACAGAGAGAGAGGGCAGTTTGTGATAGGTCCCGCTAAAGATTAGTGCTTAAGTAACTGTTCTCTTCGGGTAAGAATGTACCATAGTTTGGATAACTTCTTTTTTTTTCCTTTCATTGATTAATTCTTGGTTGCCTACATAAGCAAGGCCACGTACATAAATGCCTGAATAAAAGGAAAACTAGTAGCTAGCAACTAGAACTAGAACTCAAACACATGTAAAAACAGAGCATAACTAACAAAAATAAATGTGCAACAAAAAAACACATGTTGCAACGTAAAACTCTCAACTGCCACGACCCAATCCACTCCTATGTTGTTCTTCACGTGTTCATGTCCCAACTCATCCCAAATATTTGGGATTTGGCTTATGGCCCCTCCCAAAATGTCGTGGCCTAACAATACCTCCCCCATCAAGCGGATCCTTGTCCTCAAGGTCCATAGTCGGAAACATCTCTCGTAACTTTTTTGTTGGCTCCCACGTTGCCTCATTGGCTGGACGATATTTCCATTGCACTAAACTCTATTCGACAAACTAGGTTCCTTGCTTGATCCAGCGGTAGTCTAAAATAGTTTGAGGTTCCAATATGACTACCCCTTCATCAGTGAATGGTGGTAACTCGGTTTGTTTCGTCTCAACATTTCCTCCGTTGTCCTGGTATCGTTTAAGTAGTGACACATGAAACACCGAATGAATGCGCACCCCGTATAGTAACTGTAATTTGTATGTGACAGGTCCGATCTTGTCTAGAATTTGGTAGGGTCCATAAAAACAACTAGCTAGTTTCTGATGGACCCGTTTGAATACCGTTTGCTAGTGGTATGGGTGCAGCTTCAAAAGTACCCATTTGTCAGTTTCGAACGAAATGTCCCTTCTCTTTTGATCTGCCATTTGTTTCATTATATTAACTGATTTTTAAGTTGGCCTTTAGTTATCATAGAAGTTCATCTCGGTTCATGAGTTGTTGATCAACTTCGTGTATTGGTGAAAGTCCTTCATTGTATGTCGAAATGGTGGTAGTCTTCCATACAACGCTTGAAAAGGGGTCATTCCTGTCGAAATATGGTATGTTGTATTATACCAATACACAGCCTAAAGTAAGTAGCAGCACCATTTTCGTGGCCACTGATGAACGAAACACCAAAGATACTACTTGACGCAATGATTATTGACTTCCATCTAGCCATCCATTTGTGGATGGTATGCAGAACTGAGCTACAGTTTGGTGCCCTACATCTTGAAAAATTCTAGCCAGAAGTTGCTGATGAAGATTGAGTCCCGATTACTAACAATGGACTTGGCATTTTGTCAAGCCTAATGATGCCTTCCACAAATTTTTCTACCATAATTTTGGAGTAAAAGGATGGCTTAAAGTAAGAAAATGAGCGGACTTAACTTGTCGACAACCACCATAATGGTGTCCCTTCCTTGCGAAATCGATAATCCCTCAATAAAATCTAAGGTGATGTCGACCCATACTTGGCACAGAATTGGCAACAATTGAAGATGCCCAGCTAGAGCCAATGTCTCGGGCCTTTATCTTTGGCATACCTCGCACCCCTTGACATATTCTTGCACTGATCTATGCATCTCATGCCAATAAAATTCTTGTCCCAACTTCTTAAACGTACGTAGGACACCCGAATGACTCCTTACCTTGGTGTTATGCATTTCATGTAACAACTTAGCCCTTAAAGCTGCATTGCCTGGAACAATGACCTTCCCTTTGTATAGTAGTAGCCCTTGACGCCATGTATATGATCCTTTAAGTTGTTCCGTGGCCGCACGACCCATTAACTAAATGTACTGGTGCCCCTTTGCAGTTTTTTTAATTTCTTCCCATAAACTAACTTGCGGAAGGAAAATATGGTGAAGAATGGGACTACCTTGTTTTTGTGAGAGAGCATCGGCTACAGAGTTTTCACAGCCTAGTCGATATATAATTTCGTAGTTGTAGCCCAAGATCTTAACTACCCATTTTTTTTTGTTTCGGAGTTGCTATTCGTTGCTTTAGAAAATACTTGAGACTACGTTGATCGGTCTGAATATAAAATTTTTTGCCTAAAAGGTAAGGCCGCCACATGCATATGGCTTCTACGATAGCCAACATCTCCTTAGCGTATGTCGACCAAGATTTCTTGGTCACTTCGAGGGCTCAACTCATGTACTCCACTAGTTTGCTTGTTGAGACACGATCGCTCCAATTCCTTCCTCGGATGCATCTATTTCAATAGTGAAGGCATCGTTGAAGTTCGGCATAGCCAATGTAGGAGTGGTCATCATGGCCTATTTGAGAGTAAGGAAGTGCAGACACCCTATTTTTGTACTTGTTTGATGAATCAACTCGTCAACCCGATTGGGATGGTTCCCAATGATGGATGAATATTCCAATGTTCTATTTTGTTGCTAGATATGTTTCAGAAATTTGGATGAGGTATCTCAAACTAACAAAACTGTAGAAACCACACTACGTTAGGAAAATATAACCCCAAAAATATAGAAATCATCATTTTGCAAACAAAAAGAAGCTATACGACCAAATTACCAAATTACCCCTAACATCACTAAAAAATGACCAAATTATCAAAATACCCCTAACATCAAAACATCCTTAAAGCCCACATTAAGCTTAGGAAAAATTCTTTCGAACACATAAAATAACAAAGTGAAACCAAATAAACTATTTCGTCAATTTTCACCAAATTTGATAAAATTACAAAAATACCCCTCATAGGGTTCACAATCATTTCATGCCAAAAAATTCATAAATGATACAAATCGATAATCCCATTGAATTCCTTATGAAAAATCGATTCCAAAACATTCCAAAATATCGAAAAATGACTTCTCAACACAAAAGTCCTCTTCGGGGGTAAAACAATAATTTTTCAATTTTTATCAATTTTAAATTTGGAAATTAATAAATAAAACATTAATTAATGTAAAGTGAAATCTTAATAAAATTAATTTAAAAATCTGAACCAAGAAAATTAATCAATCAAGCTCCTAGGCAAAATTGTTGATGGTTGCCCACTTATTTAAGTGGAGCACCCCGATATTTATTAAAAGACCCCTCTATCTAGGGGCCTAAAGAATTAAAATATAATTAAGGGAGGTTCTTTAAAAATCAAAAAATATATTCTTTCATTGTACGTAAGAATTAAAATCCTAATCTAAAGAAATCTAGTTAATCAAATAAGACTTAAGTTAAAACCCTAATTAAAATCCTAATCTAAAGAAACCTAGTCAATCAAATAAGACTTAAGTCAAAACTCTAATTCACTTTATCTAAAAGGAAACCTAGTTAAACCTTAATTCTTCCAAAAAATATATAAATAGGAGCCCCCATAGCCTAATTTCTTAGGTCAAAATAAATCTTAGAAAAAGTAGATAAAAAAATCTCCCTAGCCTTCTTCAAACCCTGATTTTGAAGTCCCAACTCCCTACTTAGTATTCAAGACCCAAATTTTGTTCAAAAATACCCAAAAATCCTTTAAAAACACTTAGAAATCCATCAAAAAATTAGGAAATACTTAGATATAAGAAGAAGACACATCAACTTGGAGATCTGAAGCAGATCCAGTAACGGAGGAAAAATAAGGAATCTCATACGAAGAGTCTCTCCGTCAGCTTTGAGGGAACAAATCGTTGCGATCATCTAGGTATACTTTTTATTTTTTATTTTTTTATTTATTCTAGGTCTCTTTTGTAATGTAATCTTTTTTTGGGAAGTAGTAGAGATCAACGTTTGTCGGACGGGATTGGTGCTTAACACCTTCCAACCCCGTAACGTGATCCCTGGACCATAGTTTATTTTTATTCGTAGAATAGTTATTTTATCTGTTAGAGTCAATATTTGTTTCCTAGACCCAAATAACTAGGTGGCGACTCCCAAACCTCAAAAATCAAAAGTGGATCCGCACACCCCGCGGATCGAGGGCGTTTTCAGTGACGACTCCACTGGGGATTATTGAGGATCAGACTTGAAAAACCCCAAGTATGGGAAGCATTGCCAGAATGACCTAGTTTATTTTATTTTATTTTTAGTTGTTTATTTTTATTTTTTTATCATTCTTTTTTACTCAATTATTGATTACTTGTTTAAATGGTGAATATTTTGTTTTGGCACATTTTTTTTATGGTTCAATCTAGGGTCACTCGGAATGATCCTAAATAATGCAGGATTTCAAAAAGGTAATGATATGAAATAATGATTGTTGACCTTTTTTTTTGTTGAATTATCTTATCTTGGTATTATTTGGATTGATTTTGGGTATGTTATTTTGGAGTATCACTTTCTATGATTCAACTTAGGGTCATTTTGGGATGACTCTAAACAAAGAAATATTCAAATTTACATATGAATTGAAGATGGAATGATTGTGGTTGGGGTGAGAGTCATGGAAAATTATTTTTGTTTTAGAATATTTTGTGGATGAAATGTTTTAGCACGTTATTATGCATGGGTGATAAGTTGTGAAATTAAATTATTTGTGAGTGATGTGCTAAGAAATAAAAAAGTTACTTTTTTAATATTGTTCGTAATGAGGAGAGAATTCCAAGAAAAAAATTCAATATATATATATATATATATTTCTGCATGGTGTGCTGTTAATAGAAAATGATTTTTTATTTTTCATCTTCTTCTCAAATAAATTATTTGTAAGTGATGCGCTAAGAAATAAAAAAAATTACTTTTTTTTAATGTTGTTTGTGATGAGAAAAGGATTCCAATAAAAAAATCGCAAAAAAATAAAAAAATATTTTTATGGGTGCTGTGCCGTTAACAGAAAACGATTTTTTATTTTTCATCTTCTTTTCAAATAAATTATTTGTGAGTGATGCACTAAGAAACAAAAAAAATATATTTTTTTAATGTTGTTGGTGATGAGGAGAGGATTCCAATAAAAAATCGCAAAAAAAAAAATTATTTTTATGCGTGGTGTGCCATTAGCAGAAAATGATTTTTTATTTTTCATCTTCTTCTCAAATAAATTATTTGTGAATGATGCGCTAAGAAACAAAAAAATTACTTTTTTTTTATTGTTGTTAGTGATGAGGAGAGGATTCCAATAAAAATTACAAAACAAAAAATAAAAAAAAAATTATTTTTATGTGTGGTGTGCCGTTAGCAGAAAACGATTTTTTCTTTTTCATCTTCTTCTCAAATAAATTATTTGTGAGTGATACGCTAAGAAACAATTTTTTTTTTTTAATGTTCGTGATGAGAAGAAGATTCCAATAAAAAATCGTAAAAAAAATTAATAATAATTTGTTTCTAAAAAAGAAAAAAGTCATCACCCCTTATCTTATCCTTGATTCAATATTCATTAAAATCTTAATTTATTTTGGATCGTCCACAGTAACCCTTGATTGGACCATAGAAAAAAAATCCTTTATGTATTTGTGCATGTTTCAATATTAGATTTGATTGATTATTCTGTGTTATATTCATTGATTGATATGCCATGATCTTAATTGATATACATATGAGATGTGCAGGTCTTGATTTTGAATGTTTGGTTAATATCATGTGATATTCTATGTTGTAATGATATGATCAGGCCCATGGGCTCATTTATTTGAAAAAAGCCTCGGGCACACCCCACCTTATTTTGCACATACCACTAACACATTTATTTTATTGTATTGCACGCTTACATGTCCCTTCTAGCCAACCTTGCACTAGTGTGTGACCCGATCTCCTCAAAGATGCGACATCATTCATAAAAATCACAACTCTAGTCATGTACCTTAGGGTATATAAAACTGAGGCATCAGTACCGTTTGATCAGGTGACACTGAAAGGTATATCGATGCACCCATACTGGGGTGACTTGAGCCTTTTGTCTTATTGTAAGCCGCACAGTCAAATGTCCCGATCGCCAACCCTGGACTAGTACCTATACGGTATATCAAAGTTAATCTAAGTTCATCAACTGCACTTCTTGGTTAAAATCAGTGCCTAAGCGAGATCCTGCCCCACTGTACCTTATTGTACGAGGGGGATAGACAACGTCTATTCTAGACGAGAGGTATTTAAGTGGGCCCTTGCTCAGCATCGTGAGCCACCTCTCAACTGGGGATTAGATTGGTTGCTTTTGACTTCAGAAATTTGAGTTGGAGTCATAGATTATCACCTATACAGTATATCAAACCAAGTCACCACGTACCATCTGATTGAGTACACTCGAGAGGTATATAGGTGCACTTGGAAAAGGGTGGCCAGATAAATTGCATTGCACGTAGTAAACCTGGAGTTTAAAAGCCTTCCTATAAGTCACGACCCAAACTGACTATGGGTATTCCCGGGTTGCTCTAATCAATCCAACCAACAGGTAAGTGGGCGGACCAATTCAAACTAGACCTGCATGTAGACACCCTATTTCTACATCTGCCTAATTCGACAATTCGTCACCTGGTTGCTGTGGATTCCTAATAATGAGTATAAAAGAACTCGAAGACTTGTGAGTACTGCTTGATTCCTTCTGTTTCTAGTCTTTTCATCCCCCCTACTCGTCACGATTTAACATAAAAAGTTACGCACACTTAGGATCGCTACATCTTACGCCCAACTTTGCAAGCACACACGCATAGGTTTGCTACATAGTGCGATAACTTAGAGACTACGCTATGCTAAGAAATTACAACCTCAAGACTTAGAAATAACCACACAGGGACTGAAAGAAAGCTCACGTTAAAATTCGTAAAAATCTGTAAAAATTAATAAAATGACGAAAATATCCCTCATAAATTTAGGACCTTTGAAAAATCTCGAAAGTACCTCCATTGCACTCAGAATGCGATTTCAAGTCTAACGGAACCCAAATAGATGAAAAAAGAGAAATTTGTAAAAATTTGTAAAAAATTATCAAAATGATAAAAATACCCCTCATAAATTTCAGACCCCCGAAAAATCTTGAAAGCACCACCATTGCCCTCAAAATGTGATTTCGAGTCTAACGGGACCCGAATCAATGAAAACAGAAAAATTTAAGAAAAATCATAAGAAACTAACAAAATGATGAAAATGCCCCTTAATATCCAACTATAGAGACCCTGATCCTTAGGAAAATAAAATTCAAATAGAAAATTTAACTAAAAAAACATTTTAATTCAACTCAAATTTAAAATCAAAATCAAATTGAAAATTTAACTAAAATTTAACCAAGATCAAATTCAAATTCAAAATTTAACATCAATTTAAAATCAAAACTCAAGAAACCAATTAAAATACAAAATCAAAATTAAGTTTAAATTAAAATTCAAGAAACCAATTAAAATACAAAATCAAAATCAAATTAAAAATCAAGTTAAAAATCATTCACCCAATTAAAAAGTAAAATTAAATCGAATCGATCAACCAATCAAAATAAAATAAAATCAACCAACAACAAATAATAAAATTCAAATTCAAATCTAACAATTGAAAGTCGAAATTTAAAATCAAATTGAAATTAATTAAACAATCAAAATTTAAAACCAAATGCAAATTTAAATTTAAATTAAAATATCAAATTAAAATTTAAAATCAAAATGTCGATAAATCCGAAATTCAAACTCAAATAAAAAATTAAACCAATCAGAATTCAACGACAGTAAATTACCATAGTACGAGTAGCGTGGGATCCCTCTCCCATTCTGTTAAAAAGAAAATTCAAACAAACAAAAAAGAAGAAATAAAAACCCACGTTTTCCTCTTCTTCTCCAACACCAGCGTCCCCAACATCCCTCCCACGTCCTTTCTCCCATCTATCCATAACCGCCCACACAACTCTCCCATATCTCCCATCTCCCCCTTCTCTCCCTCTCTCCTCTCTCATGTTTTGATGAGGAAGACCATTATAAAACATAAGGGGAGCAACGAATGTGAGGAGGTTTTTGGGCTGTCTTCCATTTAAACAAACTAAAAAATAAAACTGCTCCATCTTCTTCTCCGAAAAAAATCTGCAACTATCCTTTTCCTCGTCGACAAATTCAGCCACTATCTCACCTCCATTAAGGTCCCAAATTTTTTTCCTTTCACCATTAAACTCAACCTCCATTAACATCCCAATTGCCATCTCTTTTCACACACAAAAAAAAAAAAAAAACAGCAACCATCCAAAAATATTTTCTCATTTCTTTGGCTGCCATTAAAAACTTGCAACTTTAAAAAGGCTTTTGCTTACTTTCTTTGGCTGCCATTAAACACCTGCAACTCCAAAAAAACTTTTTTTATTATTTTGTTGGCTGCAATTAAAAACCTGCAACTCAAAAAAAAAAATGCCTTCTTTGTTGCCCTCCAGAAAACGTTTTTTATTGCTGCATTCCATACATAAAAAAACTGCAATTCCATTTCCCCCTTTCTCCATAAAAAGTCTGCAATCCATCTTCTTCTTCGATCAAAAAAAAATCTACACCCGATCAACGTTTTTCTTGGGCTGCCCAAGCTCCATTAAAAAATCTGCATCTACACCAGGCTCTCTTCTCCATATATATATATATATATATATATATATATATATATATATATATATATATATATATATATATATATAAAACAAGCATTGGCTGTTATAGCCATTTTTTTGTCTTCATCATCTCCAACAGCCCACCTCTTTTTTTTTTTTTAATTCACGTGGTCTCCTCTTCCAATAGATTTTCTACCTTGCATTCTTATTGCCCAACACACTTCTTCAGCAACGTCTCACAGTCTATTCTTTCCATCTTGTCTCCCTCATCTCATTCACATCATAGCAATACAATCATTTCTACTGTCCAACCTCTTCATGCCGTTGCTACAATGCTTCTCTCTCTGCCCTCAACTCTCGTGTCTCCACAGCTACGAGTACTCACAGGCCTTCGGGTTATATCTAAAGGGGTCAATTTGCTGTCTACGGTTCAATAGGTAAATCCATCCTTAGTTTATTTTATTTTGAATTCTCATTTTTTCCTTGTTTTTCATAATGCATCTTTTATATATTGATAGGACTAAGGGAATATCGTTTATGCAAATTCTTGTATTTTTTTATTTTATTTATTTATTTATTTAATTTTATTTCGATAGACTTTGAATGTTTATGCATCCAAATTAATTCATTGATATTTGGGGTATACATGGCACTAATGACAATCTTCAAGTTTCCGAAATATTAGTGGATCGATTCGCTCATATTTTTTTGATTGATAGATTGATTGAATCAATTCACATATATCAAGTTGATGGACCGACTCATTGGGTATTAATATTTATCGGGTCCATTTGTCAATTTTGGATGTTATTTGGTCAACTCATTAATGTTGATAGTAATCTACTCATAAGTTTTTTTTTTTTTTTATGTACACGAAAGAAAAAAAATAAAAAATCGATTTTTCCAATAAAAATTGCGAGTCGACTCACTGATTTTGGGTACATTGGAAATTTAAATCGATTTTTTTTTTATAAAATAGATATGTGAGTTAACTCAAAATGATTTTGGGTGCACGTGGCGATTTAAAAAAATCAAATTTCGTTGATTAAAAATTGTTGAAGTTGACTCACTGATTTTGTGTACATTGGAAATTTTAAAATAAAATTTTCTATGAAATGGGCACGTGAGCCAACTCATTGATTTTATGTATATTGAAGTCCCAAATAGAAATTTTCCTATGAAATTGAGGATGCGAGTCGATTCACTAATTTTAATACACGTGGCAATTCAAAAAAATCGAATTTTTTTTATTAGAAATGTGTGGGTCAACTCATTAATTTAATGTACGTAATGATTCAAAATCGAATTTTCTATTATAAAATGTCGTCAATGAGTCAATTCACTAATTTTGTATACGTGGCATTGAAAATTGATTTCATATTATTCAAAATGTGACCGAATTGATCCATTAATTTTTGGTGCCACGTAAGTCTTATTAAATTGTGGGATTTCATTATGTGAAACTCAAGAATCTATGTAATTATCTTAACCATAAGATTCGTTTGGCAAACCCGACATAAATCAATGATGATTGGATCATAGTCTTGACCATAATCTTATCCCGTTGACCGTAGGATATTTTTGGATCGCAGTAGAGACTGATCATCTTGATCAGGCGGGTTCGGTGCCTAACACCTTCCGAAACTCGTAATCTAACCTCTTACCCATTACTCGTGGACCAACCTGATCCATTTTGGAGTTATCTATGGTTCCTAGACTTAAACTAGGTGGCGACTCCCTATTCCTTAAAAATCACCGAGATACGTAATCAAACCCCTATCTGCTATTTAGTGGATGACCCAAGATCGAGACGATTTCAATGACAACTCCGTCAGAGAGATTTAGGGTCAAACTTGACCTCATCCAAGGCTATCCTTAGGTTGACTTTTTCCTCGAGTCAACCCAATTGACTCAAAGAGACTTTTAGATTAGGCTAGATTTTGTTCTTTCTTTCATTAGCATGTGATTAGATATATTAAATTATTTATCTCTATTGATTGATTTGATGATTAGATGTATTTGATTTGTATGATTAGATATTTACGAAAAACGTCCCGGGCGCACTTTGTCCCTTTCCACACACTCACGAGCATGCATACTTATATTTGCATCATGTCTTGTCCTTATAAACCCAATAGCCAAATCTAAGCTAACCTGGTCCTTCGGGACATGGGGGACGTCCGTGAATGTTACAACTTCAGTACAGTACCTGTAGACACCCCAATTTGCACAAACCCGTTAGGAAAACTCAAATTTTCTCGAATTAATTCGGGTGCCCATTCACACTCATTTCCAAAAAAGAATGGTGACAACTCCAAACAATGTAGCATTGAGGTTCATGGCGAACATTTCATGTCTACAACTTGGCGACTCCACTGGGGAAGAGTGGGTCCAAACCGATTTTACTTGGCCATTTGTTATTCTTTAAAAAATATCCAACTTTCTTTCTTGTTCTTACTTTTGTTTCTAACATGTTTGTTTATTGATTGACTCCATTGTCTTTATTGTTTTCCTTTCTTTGTGAGAGTGCATGTAATATTTATTTCTTTACTTATTTTAATTCAAAGTTGCAAGGGTTGATACATATTTGTAATGCACTTGTACACATTCGATTTATAGCTCATTGCACAAACCACCTTCTCCTATTTTAAAATCTAACCCCGGATGTCGGTACTCTCAAGCCTCCTAGATTGTTCATTTGGGGAGGCGGGGAGGAGAACATCCACCTCAATCACCAACCTAAGAAGTATACATTTCAATGTGCATGGAGGTTTGAAGATTGAGTAACCTCAAACCACCTATAGCCGCATGCATCAAAATACGATTAAAGGCATAGGACACAAATGTCAAGATGTATCAACCCTTGGGTATCTTGTAGTCTTTTTTTTTTTTAGCCCTTAAAGGCAAAGTTGTAATGTCCAAAGGGGCAAAGTTGTATAGATTTTAGTTTTATTTTTTTTCTCCTTTATTTCCTTACATGTCCCCCTAGGTAAATGGGGAAATTTATATAGATATTTTTTATGCTTTGCATCATAAAAAAAAAAAAAAAAAAATTTGCGAAAATTAAGGTTCTGGTCCGTTTTTAAAGAGCGGACCAGTACAAAAGCTCTTCGGTCCGTTCATTAAAAACGGACCCTAAAAATATATATATATATATATATATATATATATATATTTACTCACTTTGTCCTTTACATCAATCTTGACAACTTTTCTCTTGGACTTTATTTTTCTTTTGAGTTTTAAGGCTTGAAAATAATTAAATACATCATTTCTATCGTTAAACTTAGGGCCTACCACTCGCTACTTTGTGTTTGATCCAAATGGAGGTCGCCTACACTCTACCTATCAAAATCGACATTCTACCTATCGAAATTGATCCCGACCCAATGTGACGTACTATCAACCTTACCATCATCCATCATCGAGGATTAACTTCAATCGAGTCCGTGACCCGTATCCACACCAAAATGGGTCCGTGACCTATATCCATTTCCAAATGGGTCCATAACCCATACCCACTTCAAACTGGGTCTACGACCCATATCTACTTCAAATGGGTCAATGACCCATACCCACTTTCAATGGGTCCACGACCCATACCAACTTTCAAATGGGTCTACGACCCATATCCGCTTCAAATAGGTTCACGACCCATACCCACTTCCAAATGGATTCACGACCCATATCCATTTCCAAATAGGTCCACAACCCATACCCACTTCAAACTGGGTCCACAACCCATATCCACTTTTAAATGGGTCCACGACCCATACCCACTTCCAAATGGGTTCACGACTCATCCATATCCAAATGGGTCCACGACTCATATCCATTTCCAATTGGGTCCACGACCCAAATACATATCCAATTGGGTCCACGACTCACACCCACATAAAAAATGGGTCCACGACCCATATCCATATCCAAATGGGTCCATGACTCATATCCACTTCCAAATGGGTCCACGATCCGTATCCATATCAAATTGGGTCCACGACCTATACCCACATCGAAAATGGGACCACGACCCATATCCACTTCCAATTGGGTCTACGACCCATATCCTTGTCCAAGGGGTCCACGATCCACAGTCAGTTTAAGATCCTCCTGAGTTGGGTCCATATCCACGACCTATATCTTTTTCGAGTCGGAACCACAACCTGTACCTAAGGCAAACTAGAGTTATCAGTTAATCTACCTTTACAAAATGTTTTTCCAGTTCCATGCTGACAAACCTTCTGTTCCGTGCCGATAAACCTCTAATTCCATGCTGACAAACCTCTGGCTCCGTGCCGATAAACTTCCAGCTCCGTGCTAACAAATCTTCAGCTCCGTGCTGATAAACCTCTGACTTTGTGCCGATGACCCTCCAGCCCCGTGCTGACAAACCTCCGGCTCCATGTTGATGAACCCTTGACTCCACATCGATAAACCTCCAGCTCCGTGCTGACAAACCTCCGGTTCCGTGCTGATGAACCTTCGGTTCCGTGCCGATAAACTTTCAACTCCGTGCTGACAAACCTCTGGCTCCGTGCGGATGAACTTTCGGCTCCGTGCCGATAAACCTCCAGTTCTGTGCTGACAAACCTCCGGCTCCGTGCTGATGAACCTTCGACTCCGTGCCAACAAACCTCCAGCTCCATGCTGACAAACCTCTGACTCCATGCTGATGAACCCTCAGCTCCGTGCCAATAAACCTCCAGCTCCGTGCTGACAAACCTCTAGCTCCATGCTAACAAACCTCCAACTTCATGCTGATGAACCTCCGACTCCGTGTCGATAAACCTACAGCTCCATGCTGATGAACCTCTAACTCTGCACCGATAAACCTCCAGCTCCGTGCTGACAAACCTTCAGCTTCGCGCTAACATACCTTTGGCTCCGTGCCGATAACCTTCCAACTCCGTACTGACAAACTTCTAGCTCCGTGCTAACAAACCTCCAGTTCCGTGTTGATGAACCTCCGACTCCATATCAATAAACTTACAGCTTCGTGCTGACAAACCTTCAGCTCTGTGCTGACATACCTTTGGCTCTGTGCCAATAACCTTCCAGCTCCGTGCTGACAAACCTGTAGCTCCGTGCTAACAAATCTCCAGCTCCGTGTTGATGAACCTCCGACTCTGTGTCGATAAACCTACAGCTCTGTGCTGACAAACCTTTGGCTTCGTGCTGATAAACCGACAGCTCTGTGCTGACGAACCCACAGCTCCGTGCCGATAAACCTTCGGCTCCGCTCCGATAACCCCTAGCTCCGTGCTGACAAACCTTCTACTCTGCGCCGATAAACCTCCAGTTCCATGCCAATAAATATTCGGCTCTGTGCTGATAAACCCCCAGTTCCATGCGGATAAACCTTTGATTCCACGCAGATAAACCTTTGGCTCCGCGTCGATAAACCTCCGGCTCCGTGCTGGTAAACCTCCAGCTTGTGCTGACAAACCTTTAGCTCCGTGCTAACAAACCTCCGGCTTCGCGTCGAAAAAAAAAACTTCCACCTCCGTGCTGATAAACCTCTAACTCCGTGCTGATGAACCTCCGATTCCATGTCGATAAACCTACGGCTCTGTGTTGACAAACCTTCAGCTTTACACCGATAAACCCATTACTCCGTGGTGACGAACCTCCGGCTCCGCGTTAATAAACCTCTAACTCCGTGCTGACAAAACTTCAGCTCCGTGGTAACGAACTTTCAGCTCCGTGCTGATAAACTTTCAACTTCGTGCTGATAGACTTTCAGCTTCGTGCTAACAAACCTTTAGCCCTTTGCCGATAACCTTCCAACTCCGACTTGCACGAAGACAGAACCGAGAGCCTAATGTATGGAACGTGGGCAAAGTACCACACATCAGCATCAGCTTCCCACAATCCTTGAAAAGACCAGATGACTTAGTAGAAATACCACCGACAAATCACATAGGAGAACCAAGTGTTGTAAGTATCGAGCACGTTCAATCGTAAGAAGATTCATTCGTTTAGTCCCCACATTCCTTTACAGATGGCATGGACATCTTGTTCAGAGAAGATTCCAAAAGAAGTCAAAAAGAAGAAAGAGAGCCCGCCAATGCGGAAGTCGCGATATGCGAAGAAGAAAAATCACTGTTCCCCTTTCAAATCAATTGGGGATCTGTCATAATTCCACCCACCTTACAAGTACCCGGACTTGACGATAGTCATTCGAAAGTGATGGTCATATCTGAACCATCAAGGGAGCCACTCTCCCTACATAACTACCCTGTAGAAGAAAGGTAAGTTTTCAAGAATTGGGAGGAATACCCAATCACTTATGAGACTGCCATGGGGTCTAGAATCCCTACGGCCTAAAAAAAAAATGTCGTTAGCAAAATCTCATCTGCCCGAGGACCATAATGAGCCCTCGTCCTCGGAGCAAGACTATTTTGGGGGCTCACCTCAGTTGCTAATGAATTTGTATGATTTTTCTTTATCTTCTTTCAGAAACACAGACAATCCACAAAATCCAAAAAAATCAAAAATCTTTCAAAATAAAAAAAAAATCAAAAATATTTCAAAATTCAAAAAAATCAAAAATCTTTCAAAATTCAAAAAAATCAAATATTTTTCAAAATTCAAAAAAATCAAAAATCTTCAAAATACTTAATGTTTTCAAAGAATTTCTTCAGTTAAATGAACCTTATGACAGAACAGAGTATGAAAGAGATGAATAAGACTTTGACCTCGAGCTTGACTTTGATCTCATGGGGATCAAAGAAGAGTTAGAGGAAGAGGTTGATTATCCTCCAAAAGAAATCAAAGAACTCATGAAACGTTACGAGAAAGGTGTTCAGTCAAATATAGAGGATACAAACTTAGTGAACCTAGGCACCGAAGATGACCCGCGAATCGTTAAGATCGGGGTCCTATTGACAATTAAACAGAAAGAAGAAATGACAAGGTTCTTACAATAGTACCAAGATGTCTTCGCATGGTCCTACCAAGACATGTCCGGGTTAGACACAGATCTTGTCGTCCACAAGTTACCTATCAAATCAGGAAGCAAGCCAGTCAAGCAGAAATTACGAAGGTTGAAATCAGAGTGGATACTTAAAGTCAAGGACGAAGTAATGAAGGAGTTCCAAGCAGGGTTTCTCACAGTATCCACCTAACCTGAGTGACTCACAAATGTCGTCCCTGTACCAAAGAAAGACGGAAAGGTACACATGTGTGTAGACTACCGAGATCTGAACAGAGCCAGTCCTAAAGATGACTTTCCATTACCGCACATCGACACTCTGATTGATAATATAGCTGAACACGGTATGTTCTCCTTCATGGATGGCTTCTCGGGTTATAATCAGATAAAAATGGCAGAAGAGGGCCAAGAGAAGACTGCGTTCATCACACCTTGGGGCACCTTTCACTACAAGGTTATGTCATTCGGTCTCAAGAATGCTGGGTCAACTTACCAATGAGCCATGACTACCTTATTTCATGACATGATCTACAAGGAGATAGAAGTATACATGGACGACATGATAGCTAAATCAAACCTCGATGAGGATCATTTGGTAAACCTGAAGAAATTATTTGATCGATTAAGGAAATACAGCTTAAGGCTTAAGCCGACAAAGTGTGTATTTGGGGTCACGTCAGAAAAGCTATTGGGGTTCATTGTTAATAGAAGAGGCATCGAAATCAATCCAGCTAAAACGAAGTACATCATAAATATGGAGCTACCCAAGTCAGAAAAAGAGATTAGGGGATTCTTAGGAAAAATTCAGTACGTTAATCGGTCCATCGCACAATTAACTCCAATCTGTGAGCCAGTATTCAAACTACTGAAGAAGAATGAACCGAAAGAATGGAATAAAGACTGTCAAGAAACTTTCAATAAGATTAAGAAATATTTGCTTAATCCACCAGTTTTAATTCCACCTACACCAAGTTGACCTCTGCTGATGTATCTTTCCGTGCAAGAAAATTCCATGGGCTGTGTACTAGGACAACATGATAAAATTGGCCGAAAAGAGCAAGCCATCTATTATCTTAGCAAGAAGTTCACAAGTTACGAGACGAACTATTCAACCCTCGAAAAGACATGTTGTGCCCTCATCTGGGCATCACAACGGCTACGTCACTACTTGCTTAGTTACTCGACTATGCTCATTGCTCGGATGGACCACTTGAAGTATCTCTTCGAGAAGCCGGCACTAACGGGACACACCGCAAAATGGCAGCTACTATTATCTGAGTTCGACATCAACTATGTCACTCAAAAAGTCATCAAAGGACAAGCCATTGCTGACCACTTAGCAGAACATCCTCTGCCCGATTATGAGCCATTAAGGACAAATTTTCCTAATTAAGCCATTTTATTTACTGAAGCCGAGAGCGATGATGAAGAATCTAGTTGGAAAATGTACCTCGATGGAGCAGTAAATCAAAAGCGAAACAGAATTGGGGCAGTCCTGGTTAAGCCAGACGGAACGCATATCCCCATTGAAGTCAGATTAAGGTTTTAGTGTTCTAATATCGAAGACGAGTATGAAGTATGCATTGTGGGATTGAAAGCAGCAATCGACCTCGAAGTGGATGAACTAGATATATTTGGAGACTCAAGTCTGGTAGTCTACCAGATAACGGGAGAATGGAAAACCCGAGAGTAGAGACTGGTTCCGTATCATGAGTATCTCGAGGATCTAAGCTCAAACTTCTTTCGAATCTCATTCACTTATATGCCGAGGGCTAAGAACCAGTTTGCAGACGCATTGACTACTCTAGCCTCAATGATCAACATCTCCAAAGATACCATGGTCGACCCCCTTGAGATTGGCATTCAAGACGAACCAGCATATTGTCTACTAGTGAAGATTGAAGAGTCTGAGGAAAACCCCTGGTATGCAGACATCAAGGCATTCTTAGACGACCGAACTTTCCCACCCGATGCCACAGCAACCGATCGAAAGACTATTACGAGACAGGCAGGACAGTTCTTCTTGAGTAGTGGAGTCTTATACAAAAAGTCTCACCACGAGGTCTTCCTCAGGTATGTAACAGAAGCAGAGGCTCAACACTTAATTGAGACTGTGCACGACGGAGTCTGTGGACCTCACATGAATGGACATATGCTCACAAAGAAGATAATGAGAATGGGTTACTACTGGACGACTATGGAGAGCGACGGGTACCAACATGTTTGGAAGTGCCATTTGTGTCAAATCTATGCCAACATTATCAATGCGCCACCTTCAGAATTACACAATATGACTTCTCCCTGGCCCTTCTCGCTCTAGGGCATGGATGTCATCGGGTAGATCAATCCTCAAGCTTCCAATGGGCATCACTTCATCTTAGTTGCCATCGACTACTTTACAACATGGGTAGAAGCAGTATCTTACACCAATGTTACAAGGGGCAATGTCTTGAAGTTTGTGAAGAACAACATCATATGTCGATACGGCCTCCCAAGCGGAATAATAACTGATAACGCCAAAAATCTCAAGAACAAAGACATGTCTAAGATTTGTAAGGATTTTCAGATCACCCATCACAACTCAGTCATTTACAGACCAAAGAGGAATGGAGCAATCAAAGCTGTTAACAAAAATATCTAAAAGATCATCGAGAAAATGGTTGTCACTTATAAGGATTGGCACGAGATGTTATCATTTGCTCTACATGCTTATCGAACGTCAATCCGAACCTCGACTAGGGCAACGCCTTACTCATTGGTATATGGAATGGAAGCGATATTGCCCGTTGAGGTCGAGATTCCCTCCCTTCGGATCTTAAAAGAAGTTGAATTGGATGAGGTAGAATGAGTCCAAGCCCGATTTGATCAGTTGAAGTTAATAGAAGAAAAACGACTTTTAGCAATCTGTCATGGGCAAACTTATCAACAGAGAATAGCACGTGCATATAACAAGAAGGTTCGACCTCGAGAGTTCGTACCAGGAGACCTAGTTCTGAAGAAAATTCTATCAATACAAGAAGATGCGAGAGGGAAGTTTCGTCCAAATTACGAGGGACCATTCGTCATCCAAAAGGTACTATCTGGGGGAGCGCTAATTCTCACAAAGATGGACGGGGAAATCTTTCCACAACCGATCAATGCTAACACCGTTAAAAAATATTACGCCTGAAGTCATCCTTTGAAATGAAGAAATGCCATCTTTCTACTACCTGAACAACTATCTACCCTTAGTTAATCCTTTTGAGCCATCACACTCATTTATTAACCTAGGACCGGGGCAAGTCACCACTATCAAAAAAAAAAAATCAAAAGTCAAAACAAAAGTACCAAAGTATACTCCTAGCCCGCATGAGGATAAACTATGAACGGCTAAAAGTACAAAAAAAAATCAAAAGTCAAAAACCTCGAATGTCTAATCTCAAGCTCGACCCAAATCTCCTACCTAAACAAGTTTGTGTGACGATGGGAGGAGACATAAATCATATTTTTGAAATAAAGACAGACAAATCCTGTGTCCAATCTACCCCTCAATAAATCCAGACTCAGCCTTCCTTACATACTTTCACAACCTAGCCTAAGCCTACACTTCGTCCTATTTAAAGTCCTCTCAGATCAGGGAATGGTTCAAGGCAATTCAATCACGGGAGAAGCACGTTATGAAAAACATTTTTAGGGTATAGTTGATTTTGCTACTTAATTGGGATTTCAAGCCACCAAAGTCGTTGGAAGACCGGAAAGGGGAGGTCAGGTCAAATATTTGAAAAAAAAGAGCGACTTGAAGTGTAGAGTCATTGATCTTGAAGCTCAACTTGAGTCACCGCACCATGAAAATCGTCGGAGGAACTCGAGAGGGGAGTTCAGATCTGTTACTCAAGAAAGAACGCCACTAAAAGAGTAGAATGTTGGATCTCGCAGCTCAACTTGAGTCACCAAGCCATAAGGGGCATAGAGAAATTGAGAAGGTATTCAAAGCAAAAAATCTATAAAGTAAGCATAGACTGAAAGGGCATAGTGAAAACCTACAAGGGCACTATGAGTAAAAAAATCAATCTATGACAATATTAAAACCACCGGCAAGATGAAAACCCAAAAAGGGCGTCGATATGCAAAAATGTGGAGATCGGGTCTGGTGAAAATCGTAACTAGCGCCAGGGGCAAAAATGAAAAAAAATAAAAAAAATAAAAAAAATAACTCCTAGCCCGCAAAAGTATAAACTGTGAATGGCAAAAATCTTGAAATACTCAATGTTCCAACGGATACAGTGAAGATAACTCAGTCAAAATTCTCAGTCTCGGGAATGACTCTAAAGAGGCTAAGGATTAGTTGACACTTGTATTCTCGACATTTGGCAAAGGCACCATGATCGTTGACATTTAGAGTCATCAAATACTAGTTTGTCACAGATTATTCGACAAAGGCGATCTTTTAAAATCTAAAAAATAAAAAATAAAAAACAAAAAAATAAAAAATAAAAAATAAAAAAATGAAAAAAAATGCATCATCAAAAATTACTATTTTTGGCCTATGACGAAGAATCTAGGACTTTTCTTCAGACCCAGAGTTTTCAAAAGCAATAGATATATCTGAGGTCATTATATAAAAAAACCTAATTCATTCATTTCAAATAGTGCTACATCATTCTTCTCAAAAGTAGAGTACAAAAAGGAACAACGGGCAATGAACCACTCATATATTCTCTTAAGGAGTATAGTAGGCATTAAGTCTATCCTCTAAGGCTTTGATCTGAGAAGTCCGATCAATGATGATTCTCTTCACATTTGAAGCATAACCACTTACCAAGTACTCAACTATAATGTTGCCATGCATCCTCAAAGCAAACGTCTCTTAAGAACGGCAACGTCACACCAAGCCTCTCTAGACGATTCTGTAATTGCCATGAAAGGGAATAAGGAAGTTTGAAGTTCAGAATCAACAAAGAAAAAATATATTTCAAAATTGCATTGCATGGTTTAAAACGTCGATCACTTTCAAAAATCATAAAAAAATGATATCTAAGATTTCAAACGAGCTTCGTGCCACGAAATCAAGGGTTTCAAAAAGGCTAACCCTGTCAGATCCCGTGCTTGGGTAGCCACATTTTACAAACAAAAAAAAAATCTTCAATCCATCCGATATTTTTAATCATCATGCAATAAATTATTTCAGATTCGTACAAATAAAGGGTCTAATTTATTCTTTGCAGTTCATTGCAAGCAACTCCTGCAAAGAGGGACAGCTATACACACCCCAATTTGCACGAACCCATTAGGAAAACTCAAATTTCCTCGAATTGATTCGGGTGCCTATTCACACCCATTTCCAAAAAAGAATGGTGGCGACTCCAAACAATGTAGCATTGAGGTTCATGGCGAACATTTCATGTCTACAGTACCTTTAGGTATATCAAACTAGAACACCACGTATTTTTTGACCAGATAAAACTGGGATAATATATCGGTGTTTTGGGCTAAAGTGACCTAAGCTTTGTCCTAACCTAGTCTCAATCATATAGAAAACTTAAAACTTAGGTGCGGTACTACTAGGCTACGACTCGAATCGACCATAAGTGCTCCCGGGTTACCTTTCTTTAATCTAATCAAAAGGTAAGTGGGTGGATCGATCCACACCGCTCAAATGGAACCCACAACATCGGTCCAACCTAATAAATATAATTGAAAAGTTGTATTGAGCAATCGTTTTCCAACCCATTAGCCAAATTGGTAAGTTGATCTTTCAGATCAATATACTAGTCGATCGAGTTAATTAGTTTAATAAAATGTCAATGAGGTGATATATCATTTTTTGGATCCATTGGGTAGAATTGGTCCAAACGTGATAATTGAATTTCTTTTTCTGACCAATCATATTCAATGGATCGGACCTTTCTATAAATCAAAATGGTTGAATCACATTAAAGATCGTACCAAAATATAGATGCGATTTGTTTTTAATGTTTCAATAATAAGAGTTAGTTTCTTTTGCTTAGATGGCTCATGATGATGTACGATTGTTGATGGATCGAGCCTTAGACACATTCACCACTGTCGAGAAGTACAATTTTAGTGCATATGGACTTCAAAATGTATTTTCCTTCAAGTCAGTGACTGTCAACTGGAACCTCTTAGCGCCGCGGCCAATTTCTAGGACCCAATTACCGCGTATTCCATTTTGGTTCAATCACATTTTGTCTAACTCATGAAGATTATTGCAATATTATGGGGATAAGCACATTGGGTCAAATGATTCGTCTTCCATTGAAATCCAAATTCACAAAAGAACTCTAAAAAAGATTAGGAGTTAAGCCCAAAAAAGTAAGAAGATTCACAGATCACGGTTTACTGAACATATGAAGGCTTCTAGAAGTACACCGAACTCCTGACCACTAAAATCTTGGGGATTTCGCACCGAAACCATACAGGAAGGCTAGAGATTTTACTTTATGTCTGGGGATATTATCAACATATTTTCTGGTTTCATTTAGGATGGGTTATCAATTGCCGGATTTCTTCAAAGATATTGCTAGACAACTTAAAAATAAAGCTAATTCAGTCCCACAATACTCGTCGAGACTTTTAAGGATTATCAAATGAGAATGCACCAAGAGGAGCAGGACTTCGAGGAAGTCAACATTTGCTTTATATATGTGATGAGACTATCGTTGTTCTTCTCATCGGAGTTAATAATAATCTTACTTTTACTTTACTTGTGGGGCAAGTAGGGGATCGAACCCAAGAGAAAAGAGGAGTAGAGTTAAGCTAAGATGATAAAATTCAAATTAACTAAAAGGAATTAAAATTATTTTTCTTTGTATTTTTAAACTTATAAGAAGATGTAAAATTGCTAGAAAATGAACTAAAGTAAATGAAATTAAAAGCAAGTAAACTTATGAAATTAAAGCACCATTGAAGGTGGATCTATCTAGAACATGTTGATGAGCAATTCATAGTTTCTAGCCTTTTTATAACTCAATCGTAAGGACTTGATGTTAGCTCCTTAGATTGAAAAGTTTTGCAAATGAAATGAAATAAGGGAACATAAACAAAGTAAAATTCTTTGAAAACTTCCTACTACCAATTATCTAGTTTAAGCATACTTTATCTTGATCTAATCTAAGCATAAAGTATCTATATTAAGAATAAAAGGTGAAAGAAACTTAAAGAGAACTCATAAGCATTTTAAAGAAAAGAAAGGTATGAAATTAGAAACAATACAAGAACTTGCTCTTGGCTTTTCCACTCTCCAATGGAGGGGAACTTAGCCTAATGTCATTGTAAGATATGGAAGATAAGAGATGAAAGAACTTTTCTTCATTTCATGGAGAAACTTACAACTTCTTCTTATTCTACTTCTTACAGAAATTTTAGCCAAAAGAAAATAACTAGAAGATAAAAATACAAAAAATAAGAGAAGAAGCTAAGAGCCTTAGATTAAAGGAGTCTTGGATAAGAGAACCAAAATGGGATCCTTTCTCTAGAAATTGAGGCTCTATTTATAGAGAAAAATGTGTGTAGAAGAATCTAAAAGTAGTCTCCACTTTTCTTTGCACAAAAAGATAAAATAGGAGAATATGAGTTAAGGATTAGGACATTCCAAAGTGGGCCCAAATACTTTTGCTTTGAGATTTTGATTCCAAATTATTGATTTTTCATACAAGAAACACACGTAATTAGATTTATCTAGTAAATGAATTTATTTATATATAATTAAGCCTAATTAACATGCAACATGGTGTTTTGAGGCTTGTCATGATTATTTCCTTAATACGGAGAAATAGGGATCAAAATCAAGATAAATGTCCAAAAAATGTGCGTATAATTGAGTGTTTCGAGACACTCATCACCCCCAAACTTACCTTTTTCTAGTCCCTAAAAAATAAAACTACCACTTTCACAAGCACCTCGACTGCATTTAGACAATGCAGCAACTCCATGAACTACTGGGTTACCCTTAGTAGACGAGTTTGACTCGTGAGGGTTTGTAGAAAATATACCCACAAAATTTGAAAATAGCTTTGACGTAAAAATAGTCAAAATCAAAACTTATATTGAAAAGCACAAGTCTTTTTTTTGGTTTTGTTAATCAATTGGAAGTACTGCTTGGTATAAAGTCCCAACCCTTATTTCTCTACGACAAAACTTAGACTTAAATTGACCTTTGAATGATAGTTGTTCTAACTCAAAAATTTAAGAGATTCGATTTCCTAGAATGAGTTTCAACTTTCTAACTACTCAAGAATAGCTAGAGTAACTTAGGGTTTAATTCTAAACTTAGCATTATGTATGGGGTAGTGAGAAGTGTGAATATTTACTTTAATACCTTTAAGGGGCTTTATCGGTGATATTCCAGTATACTCACACTTTTACACTTGATGGCTTTCACCCTACTAAAATTTTACATAAACTTTTGGATCTTTGATTTTATTTTATTTTTTTTAAAGGTCTCTTTTTTTTGTTTCTATTACTTCTTCACTCTTTTTCTAAGAAAAGTAGGCAGTCCTTTTCAAGGTACCTAGTCTAATTCAATGGTTGATGTATAAGGTATATAATACCCAGTTCTATTTTTCTTCTAATCAACCAACCAATTGAACAAGGAAGTCAAAGTTCATCAAACCCAGTTTTTCCTTAAACTCTAGGTAAAAAGAAAGTAACAAGCTCTCTTAATACAATCTAGACTCTTGGTAATCTTATTAGAAGTGACTATAAATCAAAAGATAACTTTGCTCTAACTTTTGCCTAAGAGAAACACAAATGGGGACTCCAAATCATAGCTTCCAACGATTTTGAGCAAAATACAACAAAGTCACAAACTATTTTTTATTTTTTATTTTTGAAATGAAAGAAGAAAATAATAAGTGGAAATCCGAACCATACACCCCCAAACTTAAACATTATATTGTCCTCAATATTTCAAGATATACATGCAAAAGTAAAATTGAAATTGACAAAATAAAATGAAGTGGGTTAGATAGCACCTGAGAAAGACCTTATAGTCCTATTGATATTTAACACAATGTCCCCTGAAACGTGTGGGTTGCCTCCTAGAAGCGATAAGTTTAACGTTTTTAACTAGACGAAAATAAAGTTAATTTTGACAGACGGGGTCATCGAGGAGAAGAACTTCATCATGCGGAACATACTCGAGAAAAGGTTTGAGACGTTGGCCATTGACTTTGAAAATGGATCCATATTTAGGATTAAGGACTTCAATAGCACTATGGGGGTAGACTGTTTGGATAATATATGGGCCAGTCCATCGAGACTTAAGTTTTCCTAGAAAAATGTGGAGTTTATTATCATACAACAAAATTCTTTGATTATAATTGAAATTCCTCCTAAGAATGTGCTTATCGTGAAAGAATTTGGTACGTTCTTTGTACATTTTGGCACCATCATACGAGTCATTTCTAATATCTTCTAACTCGTTTAGTTGTAACTTTCGCTTCTCACCGGCTTTATCAAAATCAAAGTTGAGATGCTTGATCACCCAATATGCACGATGCTCGAGTTCTACAGGGAGATGACAGGCCTTACCAAAAACTAATCGGTAAGGAGACATTCCTATGGGTGTCTTGAATGCATTCCTATAGGCTCAGAGTGAATTACTCAATCTCAAAGACCAATCTTTCCTTAAAAGATTGATTATTTTTTCTAAGATAGTCTTTATTTCCCTGTTAGAAATCTCCACTTGCCCATTTGTTTGTGGGTGGTAAGGTGTGGCAACCTTATGCGTTATGAGGTATTTATTCATCAATGCAGCAAAGATCTTGTTGGAAAAATGTGAGCCACCATCACTTATGATAGCTCGCGGAGTACCGAATCTTGAAAAAATCGTCTCCTTGATGAATTTTATCACAACCTTGTGATCGTTAGTTCTACATGCCACAGCTTCAACCCATTTTGACATATAATCAACGGCAACTAGGATATATTGGTAACCCTGGGAGATAGGAAATAGTCCCATTAAGTCTATACCCCACACGTAAAAAAAATTTGATGATCAGGATAGGATTTTGAGGCATTTCATTTCTTTTAGAGATTTTTCCTAATCTCTGACATCTATCACAAGATTTGTTAAACTCGTGGGCATCACGAAAAATACTAGGCCAGAAAAAATCGCATTGTAAGATTTTCATAGCGGCCTTCTTACCAATAAATTGCCCTCCGCAGGCATGATTATGGTAAAACTCTAGGATATTGACTTGCTCACAGGTTGGAATACAACGTCTAATGATTTGATCGAGACAATACTTAAATAAGTATGACTCATCCAAGAAATACCATTTTGTTTTTTTCAAAAGACGGAGTTTCTCTTGACTAGTCATTTTGATTGGGAATTGACCTGTAACTAGGTAGTTGACAATGTCCGCATACCATGGAGCATTGGCTTGAGAGATTTTCATAAGTTGCTCATCGGGAAAGGATTCAAAGATGGGTAAGGACTCCTCGGATGGCTTGTTAACTATCCTTGACAAGTGATTAGCTACGACATTTTCTGCCCCTTTTTTTGTCTCTAATCTCGAGATCAAATTCTTATAGAAGTAGAGTCCAATGGATTAATCTTGCTTTAGCATCTTTCTTTGATAGAAGGTACTTCAATGAACTATTTTTTTCTGGGAGTCCTACTCTACCTGCTCAGGGTGAAAGAGTAATGAACTTTTTTCGGGAGTTCTACTCTACCTACTCGGGGTGAAAGAGTAATGAACTATTTTTTCTAGGAGTCCTACTCTACCTACTTGGGGTGAAAGCGTAATGAACTTTTTTTAGGAGTTCTATTCTACCTACTCGGGGTGAAAGAGTAATGGACTTAATTTCTGGGAGTTCTACTCTACCTACTCAAGGTGAAAGAGTAATGAACTATTTTTTCTGGGAGTCCTACTCTACATACTCGGGGTGAAAGAGTAATGGACTTATTTTCTAGGAGTTCTACTCTACCTACTCGGGGTGAAAGAGTAATGAATTATTTTTCTTGGGAGTCCTACTCTACCTACTCGGGGTGAAAGTGTAATGAACTTTTTTTGGGAGTTCTACTCTACCTACTCGGGGTGAAAGAGTAATGAACTATTTTTTCTAGGAGTTCTACTCAACATGCTTGATGAGTGTCTCCAAACACTCAATTATACGCACATTTTCTGGATATTTATCTTGATTTTTGTACCTATTTCTCTATATTAAGATAATAATCATGATAAGCCTCAAACCACCACGTTGCATATTAATTAGGCTTAATTATATATAAATAAATTCATTTACTAGATAAATCTAATTACGTGTGTTTCTTGTGCAGAAAATCAACAATTTGGAATCAAAATCTCAAGGCAAAAGCATTTGGGCCCACTTTGGAATGCCCTAATCCTTAACTCATATTCTCCTCTTTTGTCTTTCTGTGCAAAGAAAAGTGGAGGCTACTTTTAGACTCTTCTACACACATTTTTCTCTATAAATAGAGCCTTCATTTCTAAAGAAAGGGTCCCATCTTGGTTCTCTTATTCAAGACTCCTTTAATCTAAGGCTCTTTGCCTATTCTCTTATTTTTTGTATTTTCATTTTCTAGTTATTTTCTTTTGGTTAACTAGTCTTGTAAGAAGTAGAAGAAGAAGAAGTTGTAATTTTCTCCATGAAATGAAGAAAAGTTCTTTCATCTCTTGTCTTCCCTCTCTTGCAATGACATTAGGCTAAGTTCCCCTCCATTGGAGAGTGGAAAAGCCTAGAGCAAGTTCTTGTGTTATTTCTAATTTTATGCCTTTCTTTTATTTAAAATGCTTATGAATTCTCTTTAAGTTTCTTGCACATTTTATTCTTAATATAGATACTTTATGCTTAGATTAGATCAAGATAAAGTATGCTTAAATTAGATAATTTGTAGTAAGAAGTTCTCAAGAAATTCTACTTTGTTTTTGTTCCTTTATTTCATTTTAATTGCAAAACTTTCCGATCTAAGGAGCTAACACCAAGCCCTTATGATTGAGTTATAAAACGGCTAGAGACTAGAAATTGCTCATTAACATGTTTTAGGTACATCCACCTCCAATGGTGTTTTAATTCATAAGTTTACTTGCTTTTAATTCATTTACTTTAGTTTATTTTCTAGCAATTTTACATCTTCTTATAAGTTCAAAAATACAAAGAAAAACAGTTTAATTCCTTTTACTTAATTTGAATTTTATCTTCTTAGCTTAGCTCTATTCCTCATTTCTCTTGGGTTCGATCCCCTACTTGCCCCACAAGTAAGGTAAAACTAAGATTATTATTAACTCCGGTGAGAAGAACAACGATAGTCTCATCAGAATTTTGGCGCCGCTGCCGGGGAAAGGTAAAGGTAGTAATGGTAAGTTTTGATTTAAAATTTATTTTTTTTTCATTTTTAATTTATTTTTTTTTCTTTTTGTTTCTTTCTATAAGTTCAAGTGTTCTTGAGATTTTAAGAGAGAAGAAAGAAGAAAAAAAACATTAAAAAAAAAAAAGTCATTCTCGTTTTCTTTTTCACCCTTGACAGCAGAACTTAAACTGACTGTAACTTTCTACTCCGATCTCCGATTATCTATTAGTGTATATCGATTTGGTGTGGGTAGAACGAAATTTTCTATAAAATGTGACAAAGTCAGCAAGATAGCGGTAAGTCAGATTCTATTTTTGAGTCCATTTACTATCATTTTTGCTAACATTTCTGTTTTGCTTCTTGTAGGTGAACATTTTTTTTCTTTTTTCTTCTTTTATTTTAATTTCCTTTAATCTTTAGTTAGGTTTATTTTTCTGTTTTAAACTCTTGTATAGGATTTCTTGTAATTTTTATTAATTATCCAAGAAGGCTTGGATTGTAATAGACTAAGGAAGGACGACGGGTGGACAATACCGTCACGGCTCCTTAGGTTCGCACACCAAAATTGGAGTTGGTGGCCTAAGTCGACTCAAACCGTCTTCACCCCGTCTAGCACGGGAGGTAATCCCGAACCACCCACGCCTCTCTTTACTAGTGGTTTACTCCTTGCCTTTGTATGTTATTTTTCCAATTTGCACACACTTGGAATAGTTAATTAAGTAGTAAAGAGCACCCCTCTCCTAGGGATGGCATGATAAGATAAGGATTGGAAGTCATTACCAATTCCTTGCTCTAATTAGGATAATCAATTCACTAGTCATCCAATCAAATTAATTAAAATCAATTAGACTTGACTATAGGGCCCATGAGCTCAATAGGAGAAATTTCGCTTCAAGTTGTGCCAATTGCGCTTCTTGGTCATTTTTGTATCTAGTAAGATCTTGCCCTTTGAGGGGATAGACTCAGTCTATTCAAGAAAGGAAGGTATTTAAGCGTGCTCTTGCTTATGCATTATGCGCCTCCTCCGATCTGGAGATCCGAATGATTCAAACTTGACTTCATAGAACCGAGTTGGAAGGCTAGTTGCGCTATTTCTACCCAGTTAGGAGCTGTCTAGTTTTAGGCAACCTATCTAGGTCCAGTCTTTTCTTTTCGTGATTGTTTGATCGACTGTGTGATTTGTATGCTTGGTAGACGTTCACAAAATAACGTGTTAGAACCATTTGATCCTGAGATCGAACGTACCATCAGTAGGATAGGATACACAAGACACCATCAGTAGTTATGATGGGTGATCGAGAGCGAACTCTCAATGAGCTCTTCGCTCCAGCTTCCGCATCTCCTCCCACATGCATTGTTTTACCGTTGAACAATGCACCTCAGTTTGAAATTAGGGCTGCCACCATCAATATGCTCCCTAAGTTCCACGGTTTAGAGCGTGAACAACCTTACACCCATCTTAATCGATTCTTGACTATATGTCAAACTTTTAGAAATCAGAATCTAGATGAGGAGAGTATCAAGCTTATTCTGTTCCCGTTATCCTTGGAAGACCACGCAGCTACGTGGTTGAACTCCCTAACACCCAATTCCATATCTACCTGGGATGTTCTATCCAAGAAATTTATGGCCAATTCTACCCCGTGGCCAAAACTGAGAAAATGAAGGACTCTATTAGAAATTTTAGAGCCCGTCCTGATGATGAATTTTCCAAAACTTGGGAAAGATTCAATGATTTATTGGTCAAATGCCCACACCATGGCATTGACAAAGCACAGTTGGTGCAAAGTTTTTATAGAGGATTAACAATGAATCAACGTACCTTAGTTGAGTCAATGCATATAGGGTCAGTTCATGAACCAGACTCCCAACCAAGCGTATGATTTCCTCGTAGAGTTAGCTGAGAGTGCTCAAAATGGAGAGTACTAGGAGTACTAACCAAGAAGATTTTGATAGAGCTGATCCGGTTAGGAAGACATGCATGTATGAGATGAAAGCAGACCCTGATCTCAAAAATGTCATGTGTAGTCTAGTGAGTGGGATGAATAATCTCACGAAGAAGTTAGATGTTTTTACCATCTCAGCATCCAAACCTCACCTAGACCCTCGTACAATTTCGTAAGTGACTGTAGAACCGAGTTCTTTGTGCGTCATATGCGACGGCAATGACCATTTGGTCGAGTGTTGTCCCACCTTGCCTCAAATCAAAGCTGAACAAGCAAATGCGATTAATGGCTATAGTGCTTTTAAGAAGTCAACTCCAAACTCTTTTAGCCAAACGTATCACCCAGATAATAGGTTTCATCCTAATTTCTCATACAGACAGAACGAACCTATTCAATCTAGTGGTCCGTCAGGTTACAATAGGAGTTTTCCTAGGCAATCTGGTTCTTCCACAAACCAAGTCATTGTTCCTCAAGCCCCTTATCAACCCCAACAATCTACCGATTGCAGAGACCATCATACCAGATCCCATGACCAATTACCAGCAGCCTACCCAACAACAGTCGTCCTTAGAATCTATGATTGCCGAGTTGATGATGCAGCAGCAGGCCCAAACAGCAGTTCATCACAAATCAACAGTAAACCCATCAAAATCAAACTCAGATTAACCAGTCACTGCGCAATCCATAGCTAAGATGGAAGTTCAATTGGGGCAGTTAGCTCTTTCCTTGAGTGGGAGAGAGAAAGGTCAATTTCCTAGTCAGACTATCCCTAACCCTAGAGGTCAACCTTTGATTCCAAACGGATCAAAAGGTCAATACGAAGTAGGAAGCCATTCTGGAGCTCCACAAGAATCAGTCCAGGCTATCCACACCTTGCGTTCGGGAAAGAAGGTAGACAACAAGGTCCAACCTATTGACACGGGAGAAAAGGTCTTAGAAAAGGATAAAGTTCAAAAAGAAGTCATAAAGTCTCCAAAAGAGAAGAAGAAAGATTTGGAAAATCCTCCTATCATTTTGCCAATTCCAAAAGCTCCATTTTCCCATCGCCTTAGAGATTCTAAAAAAGGTAAGCAGTTTGAGGGTGTCTTAGAAGTCTTCCAAAATGTGCATATCAATATCCCATTCCTAGATGCCATTAAGCAGATACCTTCTTATGCGAAATTCTTAAAGGATTTGACCATAGCTAAAAGGAAAACACCATTTCCTCGGGAAGCTATTATGGCAGCCCAAGCTTCGTCACTTATCCAACAAACGATTGCACCAAAATTTAAGGATCCTGGATGTCCGACAATTTCTATTCATATTGGAAATCAAGTGGTCGAAAAATGTCTCTTAGACTTAGGGGCCAGTGTGAACCTTTTACCCTATTCGGTTTATAAACAATTAGGTTTGGGGGTTTTGAAACCCACAGATATCACGTTGAGTCTAGCCGATAGGTCCATAAAAATTCCAAAGGGTATAGTTGAGGACGTGATAGTTAAAGTCAAAGATTTCTATTTTCCTGTTGACTTTGTTGTCTTAGACACAGAGCCAGTCATCAATTCGAACAGTCATATTCCTATCATCTTAGGACGTCCATTCTTAGCCACGTCTGACGCAGTCATTCGTTATAGAAACGGAATTATGACTTTAGCATTTGGGGATATGAAAGTGAAACTGAACGTCTTCCACAATTTCCAAGGAATTGATGTAGATGATGGTATGGAGGAAGTGAACATGATAGATACGCTAGTCAATCAAACGTATCAAGAATTAGGGTACTCTGATCCCCTAACGAAATGCTTGGCTCATTTTGGCCTTGACTTGGACGTAGAAGAGTCTATAAGCGAAGTCAATGCTTTGCTTGAATCCGTTCCACTCTTAGATTCTGTGCGGTGGCACGCAAAATCTGAAAGTCTTCCTGTACGCACATCCAATCTTGTTCCTTCTCATGTCGAGCCTCCAAAATTGGAACTCAAATCTCTTCCAGAGACCTTGAGATATGCATTTCTTGATAAGAATCAAACCTTGCCTGTGATCATTTCCTCTCACCTCAATGAAGTCCAAGAGGGAAAGTTGTTAGGAGTATTAAGGGAACATCAAGAAGCTATTGGTTGGAGCATAGCTGACATCAAGGGAATTAGTCCATCTGTGGTGATGCACCACATTCGTTTAGAGGATTTTGCTAAACCTTCTTTAGAACCTCAGAGACGACTAAATCCTATCATGAAAGACGTGGTTCGGATGGAAGTGATGAAATTGCTAGATGCGGGTATTATCTATCCTATCTCTGACAGTCGTTGGGTGAGTCCTATACAAGTAGTTCCTAAGAAATCTGGTATCACTGTGGTAGTGAACCAAGACGACGAATTAATCCCCACTCGAGTCCAAAATGGATGGAGAGTGTGTATCGATTATAGGAAACTCAACTCGATGACTCCTAAGGATCATTTCCCCTTACCTTTCATTGATCAAATGTTAGAGCGTCTAGCAAGACATTCTTATTATTGCTTCTTAGATGGTTATTCCGGGTACAACCAGATACCTGTTGCTCCAATTGATCAAGAGAAAACAACATTCACCTGTCCCTTTGGAACTTTCGCGTATCGTCGCATGCCTTTTGGATTATGCAATGCACCCGCTACTTTTCAACGGTGCATGATGAGTATATTTTCCGACATGCTAGAAAGATATCTCGAAGTGTTCATGGATGATTTTTCAATTTTCGGACCAAGTTTTGAGGAATGTCTCCATCACTTGACTTTGGTCCTTGTACGTTGCAAAGAGGTCAATCTAGTTCTCAATTGGGAAAAATGCCATTTCATGGTAACATCGGGGATTGTGCTAGGGCACATTGTTTCTGCTAAAGGGATTGAGGTAGATAAGGCAAAGGTAGGTCTAATTGAAAAATTACCACCTCCTAGAACGGTCAAAGAAATTAGGTTATTCCTAGGCCATGCGGGTTTTTATCGTAGATTCATTAAAGATTTTGGGAAAATCTCGAAGCCTTTATGTGAGCTATTGGGAAAGGATGTTTCTTTCGACTTTTCAGAGTCATGTCTCTCTGCGTTCAACAAGCTCAAGTCCGAGTTAACCTCGGCACCCATTATTCAACCTCCAAACTGGAGCATTCCATTTGAAGTTATGTGCGATGCTTCAGATTATGCAATAGGCACTATTTTGGGTCAGCGAATTGAAAAACAACCTCATGTTATCCAATATGCTAGTAAAACCCTAAACGATGCTCAGCTTAATTACTCTACAACAGAGAAGGAAATGCTAGCAGTGGTCTATGCCATTGAAAAATTCCGCCCCTACCTCATAGGATTTAAAGTCGTGATCTACACAAACCACGCAGCATTGAAGTACCTTCTATTAAAGAAAGATGCTAAAGCAAGGTTAATCCGTTGGATTTTCCTTCTACAAGAGTTTGATCTCGAGATCCAAGATAAAAAAAAGGGCAGAAAATGTCGTAGCTGATCACTTGTCTAGGATAGTTAACAAGCCATCCGAGGAATCCTTACCCATCTCTGAATCCTTTCCCGATGAGCAACTTATGCAAATCTCTCAAGCCAATGTTCCATGGTATGTGGACATTGTCAACTACTTAGTTACAGGTCAATTCCCAGTCGAAATGACTAGTCAAGAGAAACTCCGTCTTCTGTCAAAAACAAAATGGTATTTCTGGGATGAGCCATACTTATTTAAGTATTGTCCTGATCAAATCATTAGACGTTGTATTCCAACCTGTGAGCAAGTCAGTATCCTAGAGTTCTGCCATAATCATGCCTGCGGAGGGCACTTCAGTGGTAAGAAGACCGCCATGAAAATCCTACAATGCGGCTTTTTCTGGCCTAGTATTTTTCGTGATGCCCACGAGTTTAGCAAATCTTGTGATAGATGTCAAAGATTAGGAAAAATCTCTAAGAGAAATGAAATGCCTCAAAATCCTATACTGATCATCGAAATTTTTGACGTGTGGGGTATAGACTTCATGGGACCTTTTCCTATCTCCCAGGGTTATCAATACATCCTAGTTGCTGTTGACTATGTGTCAAAATGGGTCGAAGCTGTGGCATGTAGAACTAACGATCACAAGGTTGTGATAAAATTCATCAAGGAGACGATTTTTTCAAGATTTGGTACTCCGCGAGCTATCATAAGTGATGGTGGCTCGCATTTTTGCAACAAGATCTTTGCTACGTTGATGAAGAAATACCTCATAACGCATAAGGTTGCCACACCTTACCACCCACAAACAAGTGGACAAGTGGAGATTTCTAACAGGGAAATAAAGATTATCTTAGAAAAAACAGTCAATCCTTCAAGGAAAGATTGGTCTTTGAGATTGAGTGATTCACTCTGGGCCTATAGGACTGCATTCAAGACACCCATAGGGATGTCTCCCTACCGGTTAGTTTTTGGCAAGGCCTGCCATCTCCCTGTAGAACTAGAACATCGTGCATATTGGGCGATCAAACGCCTCAACTTTGATTTTGATAAAGTCGGTGAGAAGCGAAAGTTACAACTAGACGAGTTAGAAGAGATCAGAAATGACTCGTATGATTGTGCCAAAAAGTACAAAGAGCGTACCAAATTCTTTCACGATAGGCACATTCTTAGGAGGAATTTCATTCCTAATCAAAAAGTTTTGTTGTATGATAATAGACTCCACCTTTTTCCTGGAAAACTTAAGTCTCGATGGACTGGCCCATATATTATCCAAACAGTTTACCCCCATGGTGCTGTTGAAGTCCTTAATCCTAAGGACGGATCCACTTTCAAAGTGAATGGCCAACGTCTCAAACCGTTTCTGAGTATGTTCCGCAGGAGGAAGTTCTTTTTCTCGATGATCCCGTCTATCAAAATTAACTATGTTTTCGTCTAGCTAAAGACGTTAAACTTAGCGCTTCTGGGAGGCAATCCATGCACTTCAAGGGACATTGTGTTAAATATCAACAGGACTATAAGGTCTTTCTCAGGTGCTATCTAACCACTTCATTTCATTTTGTCAATTTCAATTTTACCTTTGCATGTATATGTTGAAATATTGAGGACAATATAATGTTTAAGTTTGGGGGTGTATGGGTTGGATTTCCACATATTATTTTCTTCTTTTATACAAAAAAAAAATTGAAAAATATTTGGTTGGCAACTTTGTTGTATTTTTCTCAAAGTCTTAGCTTGTATCTTTTAAGCACTTAGTGAAAATATTTAATCAGTCTTTCATTGGAAGCTATGATCTGGAGTCCCCATTTATGTTTCTCTTAGGCAAAAATTAGAGCAAAGTTATCTTTTGGTTTATAGTCACTTCTAATAAGGTTACCAAGAGGCTAGATTGTATTAAAAGAGCTTGTTACCTTCTTTCTACCTAGAGTTTAAGGAAAAACTAGGTTTGATGAACTTTGACTTCCTTGTTCAATTGGTTGGTTGATTAGAAGAAAAACAGAACTGGATTGTATACACCTTGTACATCAACCATTGAATTAGACTGGGTACCTTGAAAAGGGTTGCCTACTTTTCTTAGAAAAAGAGTGAAGAAGTAATATAAAATAAAAAAAAGGAGAAACCTTTCACAAAAAAAAAAGTCAAACATCAAAAAGTTTTAGTAGGGTGAAAGCCATCAAGTGTAAAAATGTGAGTATACTGGAATATCACAGATAAAGCCCCTTAGAGGTATTAAAGTGAACATCCACACTTCTCACTACCCCAGACAGGATGCTAAGTTTAGAATTAAACCCTAAGTTACTCCAGTTATTCTTGAGTAGTTAGAAGGTTGAAACTCATTTTAGGAAATCGAATCTCTTAAATTTCTGAGTTAGAATTACTATCACTCAAAGGTCAATTTAAGTCTAAGTTTTGTCGTAGAGAAATAAGGGTTGGGACTCTATACCAAGCAATACTTCTAATCGATTGACAAAACCAAAAAAAAAAAAAAAGACTTGTGCTTTTCAATATAAGTTTTGATTTTGACTATTTTTACTTCAAAGTTGTTTTCAAATTTTGTGGGTATATTTTCTGCAAACCCTCACGAGTCAAACTCGTCCACTAGGGGTAACCTAACGGTTCAAGGGCTTGCTGCATTCGCTAAATACAGTCGAGGTGCCTGCGAAAGTGGCAGTTTTATTTTCTAGAGACTAGAAAAAGGTAAGTTTGGGGGTGTGATGAGTGTCTCCAAACACTCAATTATACGCACATTTTCTGGATATTTATCTTGATTTTTGTACTTATTTCTCTATATTAAGATAATAATCATGATAAGCCTCAAACCACCACGTTGCATATTAATTAGGCTTAATTATATATAAATAAATTCATTTACTAGATAAATCTAATTATGTGTGTTTATTGTGCAGAAAATCAACAATTGGAATCAAAATCTCAAGGCAAAAGCATTTGGGCCCACTTTGGAATGCCCTAACACTTTGGAATGCCCTAACACTTTGGAATGCCCTAATCCTTAACTCATATTCTCCTCTTTTATCTTTTTGTGTAAAGAAAAGTGGAGGCTACTTTTAGACTCTTCTACACACATTTTTCTCTATAAATAGAGTCTTCATTTCTAAAGAAAGGGTCCCATCTTGGTTCTCTTATCCAAGACTCCTTTAATCTAAGGCTCTTTGCCTATTCTCTTATTTTTTGTATTTTCATTTTCTAGTTATTTTTTTTGGTTAACTAGTCTTGTAAGAAGTAGAAGAAGAAGAAGTTGTAATTTTCTCCATGAAATGAAGAAAAGTTCTTTCATCTCTTGTCTTCCCTCTCTTGCAATGACATTAGGCTAAGTTCCCCTCCATTGGAGAGTGGAAAAGCCTAAAGCAAGTTCTTGTGTTATTTCTAATTTTATGCCTTTCTTTTATTTAAAATGCTTATGAATTCTCTTTAAGTTTCTTGCACATTTTATTCTTAATATAGATACTTTATGCTTAGATTAGATCAAGATAAAGTATGCTTAAATTAGATAATTTGTAGTAAGAAGTTCTCAAGAAATTCTACTTTGTTTTTGTTTTTTTATTTCATTTTAATTGCAAAACTTTCTGATCTAAGGAGCTAACACCAAGCCCTTATGATTGAGTTATAAAAAGGCTAGAGACTAGAAATTGCTCATTAACATGTTTTAGGTAGATCCACCTCCAATGGTGTTTTAATTCATAAGTTACTTGCTTTTAATTTCATTTACTTTAATTTATTTTCTAGCAATTTTACATCTTCTTATAAGTTCAAAAATACAAAGAAAAACAGTTTTAATTCCTTTTAGTTAATTTGAATTTTATCTTCTTAGCTTAGCTCTATTCCTCCTTTCTCTTGGGTTCGATCCCCTACTTGCCCCACAAGTAAGGTAAAACTAAGATTATTATTAACTCCGGTGAGAAGAACAACGATAGTCTCATCAATGCTCGGGGTGAAAGAGTAATGAACTATCTGAGTAAAATCTGAGCAAAATCTGATAAAACCCTCGACGGTATCTGACTAAGCATAATCCGAGAAAGTCCTCTGTGGTAACTAGCTGAGTATAATCCGAGAAAACCCTCGACGGCATCTAGCTGAGCATAATTCGAGTAAACCCTCAGCGAAAATTGAGCAAAATTCAAGATAACCCTTGGCGGCAACTGAGCAAAATCCAAGTTAACCCGTGGCGGCAACTGAGCAAAATTGGTTGAGGAATGAATGAATTTTGGGAAAACATGAATGAATCTGGAGAAGAATGATTAAAATGAATATGGATGAGATTGAAAATGAATCTGAAGAAGAACGATTGAATCGGGGAACGAATGAATAAATTTAGAAGATAATGAATCTGGAAGAGAATAATCGAATCTAGGAATGAATGGAGCTGGAAATGAAAGAATGCCCTATCTCCTTTTCTAAGTAAATGAGTTATTCTCTGGGCAAAAATCAAAATGAGATCAGGAAAGCTTTTGTTTGAAGCTCAAGGTTTTTTTTTATAAGTTTTATGAATTTAAAACCTGAGTTTTTATTTCTTTTGAACCTCAAGGGTTTTTCAAAAAACTATTATCAAGAGGGTAACCTTAAGTTTGGGGTTCCTCTTATCTTTTACGATTAACATTGCTCAAAAATAAAATGCCCCTAGTTTGACAATAAACATGGCATTGGAGATAATTGAACACAACTCGAAAAATAAATGCCCCTAGTATAAGGGGGGAAATTGTACTCTTTAAAAAAAAAGTGTCCTTATTATGAAAGTTTGAAATTCTTGATTACTGCAAGCGCAATAAAGATTTAACTTTTAATTTTGACTTTTTATATTGAAGATTTTGAGTTAGGTTCAAAGAAATTGGAACAAAATATTTTTTTCTGAAATTCATCATAGAATTTGTTCTTTCTCCCCGTCGGTTCGCTTAGGGACATGAAACTCTTCAGATCAATCATAGACTACATACCTGTGTCCACTGAGTCTATATTTGGTTCAAACTGGGTATTGAAACTTGATCATTCAGACTTCTGATGTTTTGGCTTTGACCGCCTTTTTAGCTTCTCAACTCAACGGAGATTTTTTTTTATTTTTGGTTACTCTAAATTTTGCCTAAATTGCCTTTTCAGGTTTTCAATCTAGCGAGCATGCTCTAGCTTTTGCCTAGATCATCTTTTTAGGTTTTCGATCTAGCGAGCATACAATTTTTTCTCTTTTCTATTCTCTGATTGTTGCCAAGGTCGTCCTTTCAGATTTTCAACCTTGCGAGCTTGCCCTAATTTTTGCCTAAGTTGCTCTTTTGGGTTTTTAACCTAGCAGACTTCATTTTTTTTTTTCATTTTAAACTTCTGGACTTACTGTCTGATCATGTTTTGCTATCTTCCTTGACTTATTCGCACAGTACTTAGGAGGACCTTTATGGGTAGGCTTAGGACTAGGTACAAAAAGAAAGAAATTTTGAGGCTCAAAAACCTAAATGCCCATTGTGTGGCATTTCCTTTTAAATTGTTTTCTTTTTCCTTGAATTTTCTTCCCCATTTTGGATAATATTTCTTTTTCTTTTGAATTTTTTTTCTTTTTAGATTTTTCTTTGTTAGGGAATCTATTTTTTTTTATTGTGATGTGGTCGGGCCTGAAGTAACTTCTCAGGTTACCTACGTACCCCAAACCAAAAACGTAGTTCGAATTTTTCCCTCCCCTGGGTTAGGTGATCAGGCTGAGAAAGAAAAATGTAAATTTTTTATTTATTTTTTTAAATGGTTGCAAAGGGCTAAAAAAAGAGATATTGAACTGGGTAGCAGAAAAATTGATTCGACCAAAGATGACCTCCTTAAATATAGTATTGCTTGATCTGGTCAAGGATGATTGGTTCTAGTAGTTCAATTATATCATGATCTTGAAGTCTAACAGCTTTTCCAAGAATATTTTCTTTAATGATGAACGGACCTTCCCAATTTGGTTTGAACTTCCCTCTAAGGTTAAAGATAAAAGATAGGTGCTCGATTCTCTTTGAGTACCAAATCCCAGACTTGTAAGTAACGAGCCCTAACCTTCTTATCAAACGTGAGAGTGACTCTTCTTTAATAAGTTTGCACGTGGCACAGAACTCTAAGTTATTTTCTTCAATTAAATTTAGTTCTTCGTATCCACGGACCCAATCTACCTCTGACAACTGACTTTCCAACAAGATCTTAAAAGACAGGATTTCCATTTTAACTGGTAAGACTACTTCCATATCATATATTAGAGAGTAGAGAATAGCTCCAGTGGAAGACTGCATTGAAGTATGATGTGCTCCTAGTGTAAATGAAAGCTTCTCTAACCATTTCCGGTGCAATCGACACATTTTCACTATAATTATTTTGAGACTCTTATTAGCTATTTGCTTCAACCAATCCATTAATCTGAGGACGGTAGGGAGATGATGTCGGATCTTGAACTTTGAATACAAAATAATCCTTGACTTTGAAGTGTGACCCGTTATTAGATATCAATCCCAAAGGTACCCTGTATTGACTTATGATAGCTGCAGTGATGACCATATTGAAATATTTTATAACATCTTCTTTGATCTCGTTGGTGTTTTCATTTTATCAAGCGAGTATCTATTCCATGTCAGACAACACCCAAGCTTGCACTTAACATATTATCACCAGACCACGTGAACAAGTCTTTTGAAAATTCTGAGTAAATTCATTATCCCTTCATGTTCTTCTAGGGATAAGATGGTTTCTACTTGAATCTCTTTAGGAATTATTTTATGTTCCAAGGTTAATGACCTTTGCTTTCTTGATTGAAAGTTGTTGAGTCCGACCCTTATTTTCTTGTTCAAAAGAAAAATATATCCTTAAAACCAGATTATTAGTTAATTCGTTAATGCGCTCGAGGTATTCAAAAATTTTCTTTATCTAATCAATTTCAGAAGGGGCGATAGACACCTATATGACTCGACAAACTAACTCGACTCAACAGAAAAAAGAGTGACTCAATCTAAAGAAAACATGACCCTGTTGGATTGATAAAAAAATGGACTCGAACTAATCCAAATGACTCATGAAAACTCAAGACAAGTAACAACAACGGGCTAGATTATGGACTGAGGACTCAAGACATTGCTTACAACAGGCAAGATTGAAACACTATAATCTTCAGGGAATAACTGTGTAATTTTAAAAAATTTGAGATCATTTTTGACTGTTGACTTAATATTGACGTTTGTTCTAACTGACTGGATTTACAATCCTAGCTAGACCATAGACGATTGAGTTTAGGTACAATGATAACCCTGGAATCTAATCGAATGTGGATTTAATCAACTTTAGTGTTACCCCTTTAATAACATTTTAAATGAACCCTAAGGTTTTATCGAATTCTGTGCACCAATCCATTAAATAATTCATTCATGTAATGATTACTCAGAAGGAAAATAATTTTATTGCCCAAATTTGATTATTTTTCGCAATCATTTTTTAGGAAAACATATTTTAGTAATTTTTCAAGGTCCATGCAAAAAAATAGATTTTTTTGTAAATCATTTTTCCCTGAAAAAAATCGATCTTTTGTAAATCATTTTTCCTTCATTTTCTTTTCTTTTGGAAAATATTCTCTTCTGAAAAATCATTTTTCTCTGAAAAATCATTTTTTCTCTGAAAAATATTTTTCATTTGGAAAACATTTTTCTTTTTGTAGAACATTTTTTTAAAAAACGGATGGAAGCCCGAATTCAAAAAAAAGTTTGAATACCATTTTGATTTGAATGGTCCGACTCATCATGATTGTTGGATCGAGATGGACTGGGTCATTATGAATTATTACAAAAAATGGATTCTTTATTGGGTCGGTGCACCCATTTTAATTAGGTAAAAGAAAACTTTAATCATTGAGGACAACAAAATATTTTAATCTCATACGTACATTTTGATCTCATCATTCACATCATCACATACATTCACATACATTTATCAATCACAAGGTCCAATAAACAACCCGGGAACACCCAATAAGTTCGAGTCGTGACCTATAGGGGAGGTTTCTAGACTCTAAGCTTACTACGTGCAATGCATTTTTATCTGGCCACCCTTGCCCAAGCACACATATATATTTCTCAAGCGTACTCAATCAGATGGTACGTGGTGACTTAGTTTGATATACTGTGTAAGTAATAATCTAAAACTTCAACTCACTTCTCTGAAGCCAAAAATAGCCAGTTTGATCCCCAGTTGAGAGGTGGCGCACGATGCTGAGCAAGGGCCCACTTAAATACCTCTCGTCTAGAATAGACGTAGTCTATCCCCCTCGTACAGTAGGGTACATCGAGGCAGGATCTCGCTTAGGTACCGGTTTTGACTAAGAAATGCAATCGATGTACTTGGATTATCTTTTATATACCTACGGGTATGAGTCAAGAGTTGTAACTTTCATAAATGGTTTGGCATCCCACAAGGGGACCGACCAAGTGCTAGTACTACATTGGCAAACGGGACATGTGACTGTGTGGCTCACAATAGGTCAAAAGCTCAGGTCGTTCCAGCCTGGGTGCATCGATATACCTTTCAGAGTCACCTGATCAGACGGTACTGATGCCTTAGTTTGATATACCCTAAGGTACGTGACTGGAGTTGTGGTTTTCATGAATGACGTCGCATCTCCGAAGAGACCAGGCCACCCACTAGTGCCACGTTGGCTATATAGGACATGCAAGTGTGCAAAACAGTAAACGTGGTATATCCAAAATAGAGTGGGGTGTGCCCGGGGCCTTTTCCAAACACTAGACCCATGGGCCTGATCATACCATTATAACATTGATACCACATAAACATGAATCAAAATAAACATTTTTTCAATCACATTATTAAAGATACGCACATCAAACCTATCAAGATCATGGCACCGTTAGATAGGCAATTGAGACAACGAATAATAATTAGATCTAATCGTTAGCACAAGTTCATTATTTTTAGTCCAAACCAAGGAGATTCTTTTTATGGTCCAATCAAGGGTGGTTTTGGGTGACCCGAAATAAATCGAGACTTCAATGAATATTAAATTGAAGATAGCATGATAGTTGTTGTGATTTGGAGTGATGAATCCCTTTTTTTATTTTTTTAAAAAAATTTAAAAAAAAACTAATTGATTTTAAAGAAAAGAAATTATTTTTTGGTCTTTTTTGTTGCCAACATACAATTTTTTATTGTTGCCAAAACATCCAACATGCCGTCAGCACATACACCACTCATTTTTTCGTATATATTACTGTCTAGCAACACACCACAACAACAACACAACAGCAACACACAACACGCAACAGCAATACCCACCAGCAATAACAACACATAACAGCAACACCCAACAACAACAATAACACAACAGCAACACCCAACAGCAACATCAACACACAACAGCAACACCCAACAGCACCAGCACATTTTTTTTTTTGTTGTTATTGTTGCTGCCAACAACACACAACAATACCTTTTTTTTTTTCAAGAAAGGAAAAATAATAATATGTTGTCAAAGGTCAAATTGACACGTACCTAATGAACAACCAATAAAATTTTCTTCTCTTATACATATCATCAAGGAAGAAATCGGCACACACCCAAAACTTTTTTTTTTATTTTTAAAAAATGACAGATCTAGATAAAAAAATAAAAAATAATAAATAATAAATAATAAATAATAAAAAAATAAAAATCTGATCTGATAATCATTATTCCACCATCAACAAAATCACCTTTTTGCAATCTTGCATTATTTTGGGTCATCTTAAATGACCCTCAATTGAATCACATAAATAATACTTGATTAAACCAAAATAATATGCTAAAAAAAATGCCGAGAGAATATAATACAAACCTAAAAAATAAACGAGTCAAATACATAAATAAAAAATTTAGGTCTAAATGGCAATGTTCCCATACTTGAGCTTTTCAAGTTTGATCCTCAAAAGTCCCCAGCGGAGTCGTCACTGAAAGCGCCCTCGATCTGCGGGGTGTGCGGATCCGCTTTTAACCTTTGAGGTTTGGGAGTTGACACCTAGTTATTACGGTCTAGGAACCGAATATAGACTCTAAACGGATAAATCAACTAATCTACTACAAAAATATGGGTCTGGGGATCACGTTACGGGGTTGGAAGGTGTTAGGCACCAACCCCGCCCGACCAATGCCAGTCTCTACTTATCCTAAATAAAATTACATTGCTAACAAAAAGATCTAGATAAAAAAATAAAAGAATTTTACCATCGAACACAACGATTCTAATCCCTCAAATCTGATAAAATCACTCATTGTACAATACTCCTCGCTTTGTTCTGTCTCCGGATATGATTTCTGATTTCCAAGGCAAGGTATCCCTTTCTTAGATCTAGATTTTTTTACGAATTTCTAGGTGTTTTTGAAGGGCTTCTAGGTATTTTTTAAAGTAAAATCGAAGCATGGGTGTTAGGTAAGGAGTTGGGACTTCAAAATTAGGGTTTATGGAAGGCTAAGGAAGCTTTTTGACCTACTTCTCTTAGGTTTTATTATTTGATACGAAAATAGGGTGTGGAGGCTCCTATTTATAAAGTTTTTTAGAAGAATTAAGGTTTCATTAGGGTTTCTTTTAGGGTTTTAATTAGGGTTTTGACTTTAGTCTTATGAGATTGTCTTAGTTTTTAGGGTTTTAATTTAGGATTTTGACTTTAGTCTTATGAGATTGACTTGATTAGTTTAGATTAGGATTTTGACTTTAGTCTTATGAGATTGACTTGATTTGTTTATATTAGGATTTTGACTTTAGTCTTATGAGATTGACTTGATTTGTTTATATTAGGGTTTTGACTTTAGTCGTATGAGATTAACTTTAATACTTTGACTTTAGTCTTTCTTGGTTAACTTTTAGTCTTACTTGATTGACTTTAAGATTGAATTTAGTCTTACTTTATTGACTTTAAGATTGAATTTAGTCTTACTTGATTGACTTTAATTTTTGGAGAGCCCCCTTTTATTATATCTTTAATTATTTGGGCCCCCAGATGGAGGGGTCCTTGAATAAATATTCTGGCAACCATCAACAATTTTGCCTGAAAGCCTGATTGATCGATTTTTTTATTTAAATTTTTAAATTAATTTTATTAATGTTTCACTTTACATTATTTAATGTTTCATTTATTAATTTTAAAATTTTTAATTATTAAAATTATAAAATTACTGTTTTGCCCTCGGAGAGGACTTTTTGCGTTTTAAGTCATTTTTCAATGTTCCAAGATGTTTTAGAATCGATTTTTTATAAGGAATTCAATGAAGATATTGATTGTGTCATTGATGAAAAAATTTTGTGGAATGGTCTTGAACTTTATGAGAGGTATTTTTGTAATTTTGTAATTGGCGAAATGATTTATTTAGTTTCGATTTGTTGTTTTATGTGTTTGAATGAGTTTTCCTAAGTGTAGCATGGGCTCTAAGGATGTTTTAAAATTAGGGGTATTTTGGTAATTTGATCATTTTTTAGTGATTTTTATCGTGAAACTTCTTTTTGTCTGAAAATGATGATTTCTAAGCTTTTGGGGTTATATTTTCCTAACGTAGTGTGGTTTCTACAGTTTTGTCAGTTCGAGATACCTCATCCAAATTTCTGAAACACATTTGATAACAAAATAAAGCAATGGAATAAACATCCATCATTGGGAATCCTTACGATCGGGTTGACGAGTTGATTAATCACGCGAATGCAAAAATGGGGTGTCTACAGTTATTTATCTCCGTCAATCTCAAAGATCTCATGTCCACGTCTCGCTGCATTTTCTTTTAACCTTTTTCCTTTTGCATCATCAAGGGGATTGCCCGTTGATTCTGAAATCTGTTCTAAAACTTTCACTTTGCCTTTTATACTGTTGATATCATTGACAAATGCTGCCAAAATCTTACGATCTCTGTAAGCTCAGACTCTGAAGTCATTTCTGCCTGTTGACTTGGTATTGACGTTCGCTCTAACCGACTGGACTTACGATTCCAACTAGGAGGTGGACGCTTGAGTTTGGGTGTAATGATAATCCTAGACACCCCATTAAAGATAAATTTAATCAATTTCAGTATTACCCCCTTGATAACATTTTATTGAAGTTTGTGTACCGATCTATTAAATAATCCATTCACACAATGATCATTCAAAGGAAAAATAAATATTTATTCAAAAGAAAAATAGCTTTATTAAAAATGATTGACAAAGAAACGTTCTTATTACAATATCTTTCAACAAATCTGACTTAAACTATTTTTTTACATGGACGCTTGGCTTTGTCTTGATGGTCAATAAGATTACTATCAAACTTGATCCTTTTGGCTTTAACGACTAGCTCTTTGAATTCTGCTGGTCCGTCTGGATACCCTAAGGTACGTTTGCTCCAAGCCTTCTCAATGAGATGTACTAACTTTTCAATCAATGGCTCGGGAGGTAAGAAAGCTTTGTGCTGAAGTAAAGATAACTCTATGGGTACGTCGTACTGTTCTGGGATCAATACAGGTTGGTAGAAAGACGTTTCTTCTAAATCGATCAAACGGACATGGTAGGATCCTTTGGTTCCTAGAACAGGAGGATTCGTCATCCACCAAGGACATCTTAAACTGATATGTCGGGCAAGGCAAGAGTCTAACCATTTGCTCCAAGCCTTGACTGAGTTGTGATGCACTAGCAGGTTTCTTTTGAAAAAGTGTTCAGGCCGAAACTCGAGGTTTGAAGGGACATCTACGATTTTGAGATGATTACACAGCCATACATAGAGTAAGTGGGGGCTTCCTTTGAAGTTTTCCCTCTTATCATTCTTTATGGCATTTAGACTTGAGAAAGTTTCAGCTAGGATAAGAGGTACAGGGTTAACTTTCCTTGAGAGTTGAGAGGCTATCTATGAAGGACTCAGGGATAGTTTGGCCATCACTTTTGGAGGTCAGCATGTACTAGGCTAGGATTCCTAGGCACAATTGATAGTCTCTAGTGGCTCGCTAGGTTTCGGGTTTTACATTGACGGGATGACTACGAGAACGATACGGACCCAGTAAAGGTACTAAGTCCAATCTCCCGTTATGAACTAGGGCCTTGGCTTCTTCTTTTGAAATGTTCAGTCTTGTGGCGAGATCACCAGAATATCTTGTCTTCAATGAGGGCGTGACTAGTGGTCCTGAAGTGGATATCCCCATAATGTCACAATAATCCTCATGAGTGGGGCATAAGTGCATATGTCCAATATGAAATATGTGAAAGTAGGGGTTCCAACGGTTTGCCATAGCACGTAAGAGGTTCCAGTCTATTTCAAACTCGTGGAAGTAAAGAGTACTCCTCAATATGAATCTGCCAAAATTGATCTTCTCTATAGGATGCATCCCTATGATGGTTGTTTTAGCTAACTGGTTGATCAGGTTATTGCCTGTGGCTAGCATCCTGGTTTGACACAAAATCGAAGACTCACTTCGAGACCTTCGACTACAGAAACCCAGATGAACCTCACCTCTACAGCTCGTCCTTTTCACACGCTCGTGTTTTAAAAGGTAATGCAGATTTTTCTTTCTTTCTTCTGTGAGAGAACGAAAGCTTATCTCAACTCAAGTGGAAACATGATTATGGGAAAAAACGAGGTTGTAACTCAGTTGTTTTTGAGTTTCAAGATAAGTCGTAGGAGGTGAGGCCGATAGTGGCCGATAATGGTGAGATAGGGCTGTTATTGACGATAATTCCAACATCACACAGTAAAGAAAAATTTCCTTTCTTCTCCTGCCCTGGATTTTCTGATTAAGAAAGGTCGAAATAGAGAGATAGAGAGAGAGAGAGAGAGGGAGGGAGGGAGGCGTTTCCTCTTGCTGTCATCTTCTTTCTAATTGAAGAAGAAGATAGAAAAAAGAAATATTTAAAAAACTCTAACGGCACCCCACATTAAGAGTTTAAGCATTAAAAACAATTTTTTCTAATAACACACCACCCTTAAAAAAAATTTAAACGATGTTCTACTGCCAACAGAACCTTAAAAAACACCAAACACATTTTTTAATTTATTTATTATTTTGATTACTTTCTTTCTTGCTATCAATGGGCAGCACTACTTCCTTAATAAAAAAAAATTATTTTATTTATTAAAAAAAAAACTAATCATACACTTTTTTTTTAATTTTAAAAAACTAAGAAAAGAACATGTTGTCTAAGGATCAATCGCACGCACCCTAAAAAAAAAAAAAATTTTAAATAGATCTACACGCGTAACAAAAAAATCAAACGTCATGGTCCCACAATCATCATACTATCTTCAATAAAACCAACCATTCTGAAACCCTGAATTATTTAGGATCACCTTAGATGACCCTTGATTAACTCACAAGAATAAATATGCCGAAGCCAAATATTTAAAGTCAAAACACATGCTCGATAATTAAACCAAAAATAATAAAAAAACAAAGATGCAAATATAATAAATAAACAAATAAACAAAATAATAATAATAATAAATAATAAAAAATATTCTAGGTCATTTTAGCAGTGCTCCTATACTTGGGATTTTTCAAGTTTGATCCTCAATGTCCCCAGTGGAGTCGCCACTGAAAGCGCCCTCGATCCGCGGAGTGCGCGGATCCGCTTTTGACACTTGAGGTTTGGGAGTCGCCACCTAGTTATTACGGTCTAGGAACCGATCAATGACTCTAAATAGATAAATGACTAAAGGTGACTTTTTCTACCTATCAGGATTTTATTTCTTATTAGTTTAGATTTTGTATTAAGAGAGCGTCTAGAATTTTTTATTTATCTTTCTCTTGGTAAAAAAAAAAGAAAAAAAGAGTGTGAGTAGTGTGTGCTGTTGTGTGTGGGCAGCATCATACAAACATCAAAAATAAAATAAACAATAGCTGAGTGTTTTGTGGGTGCAGCAGCAACATAAAAAGAGAAAAAATGATTGTGGTGACAGCATCATATTAAAAAGTATACATATATATATACGAATTATATATTTAAGTTTTGTGTGTGCTGCCAGTTTTTTTTTATATAAAAAAATTGATCTTGTGTAGTGATGATAGCAAATACAATAAAAGAAAAATATTTTATAAAGTTTTTTGTTTTGCAAATCATGAATGGTCCCACCTAATTTTCCTTAGGAAATCAATTTTCCTTTCTTGCCTCCAAAAAAAAATCTAGAGAGTGGGATTGGCCTTACCAACTTAGTTTAAAAAAAAAAATTTGTTAAGAGTTGTTGAACTCATTATGTACCACTGGAAATCACGATTCAATATCATAGGCTTACAGGGAACAAAATGCGGTTTTTTAATATTCATAATTCCCTATCTCAATAATTATCATTACGTTCTCAATTTAATATTCTTTGAAGTTCCGAATCATTTTGGGTCATCCAAAGCGACCTTGATTGGACCATAACAAAAAAAAAATCCTTTTGGTTTTTGTGGATGTTTCAATATTAGATCTAATCGATTATTCTATGTTTTATTCATTGATTGATACGCTATGATCTTGATTTGAATATACGTTTGATGTGCTTATGTTGATCTTGATATTATGGGTTTGTGTATTATCTTGATTAATATTTCTATGATACCCATGTTGATGATCTGATCTGGCCCACGGGCCCATTTATTTGAAAAAGTCCCGGGCACACCCCACCCTGCTTTGCACACACCACATGCACGTTTACTGTTTTACACACTTACACGTCCCATATAGCCAACGTGGCACTAGTGCATGGCCCGATCTCTTCGGAGATGCGACGTCATTTATGAAAACCACAACTCCAGTCACGTACCTTAGGGTATATCAAACTGGGGCATCAATACCGTCTGATTAGGTGATTCTGAAAGGTATATTGATGCACCTAGGCTGGAGCAACCTGAGCCTTTGACCTATTGTGAGCCACACAATCACATGTCCCGATTACCAACGTAGTACTAGTACGTGGTCGGTCCCCTCGTGGGATGCCAAACCATTTATGAAAGCTACAACTCCTGACTCGTACCCGTAAGTATGTAAAAGATAATCTAAGTATATCAATTGCACTTCTTGGTCAAAATCGGTGCCTAAGCGAGATCTTGCCCCGCTGTACCCTACTGTACGAGGGGGATAGACTATGTCTATTCTAGATGAGAGGTATTTAAGTGGGTCATTGCTCAGCATTGTGCGCCACCTCTCAACTGGATATCAAACTGGCTATTTTTGGCTTCAGAGAAGTGAGTTGAGGTTTTAGATTATCACCTATACGGTATATCAAACTAAGTCACCACGTATCGAGAGGTATATAGGTGTACTTGGGAAAGGGTGGCCAGATAAAAATGCATTGCACGTAGTAAGCTTAGAGTCTAGAAACCTTTCCTGTAGGTCACGACTCGAATTTATCGTGGGTGTTCCCGGGTTGTTCATTGAATCAGACTTTGTGATTGATGAATGATGTGGATGTTGAGATTAGAATGTTTGGCTGTCGTCAAGGATTAAAAATGTTGTTTTTAGAAATGGAAATGGGTGCACCAACCCAACAAAGAATCTATTCTTTTGCAATAATGACCCAATTCATCTCGATCCAACGATCATGATAGGCCGGGTCATTTAAATCAAAATGAAAATCAAATTATTTACTAAATTCAGGTTTCAACCCATTTTTCAAAGAAGAAAAATGATTTACAAAAGGAAAGCATTTTCCAGAAAAAGTGTTTTCCAAAATAAGTATTCTCTAGAAAAAATGTTTTCCAAGAAAAAATATTTTTCATAAGAACAAGATTTTTCAAAAGAAAAATATTTTCTAAAGGAAAATAAAAAGAATAGTAATTGATATTTTACATGAACCTTGGAAACGTACTAAAATACCTATGGATATAGTTAGTTCGTAGTTAATCGATTAACCTATTTGGAATAAGCTTTTTGATCAACTTTTACATGATCAAATAGATCAATTGATTACAAGCAAAGAAAAGTCTAATTTAGTCCATTCGGTTAGATCGATCTAAATAGAACTAACAACTTTATCGGACACGTGATTTCATTCATGGAACCAGTCAAATCAACGGGTTCCTATTATTTCATTATGCTTGCATATGATCAAATGAATTAAATTGGTCACATCACTTTGTCCGTCGGACTGTAGGTCATTATATTAATTTCTTATTTTGGTAAACTTGGTAATGATAAAGGATGCATCCGGATTTAATAAAAAATGAAATATTTTATTTGTTCAAAATTGCTCTAAGACATTCTACATCATCCTATTTTGTGTCTTTACCCCAGTCATTTTGTCAAGTCATCTAACTTACTACCTAAGCGTAGTCTCTATTGTTTGGTCAAATCCTCTGCCCTTGTTGATCGTGATCTCTAATTTGTTTTCGAAGGATTATCAATCTTCAACACGGTTAATCTACGTCAAATCATACAAGATTCTATGAACCAGATGAATCATGATTGTCAATGCCACCCGATGGGGGCATGCCAAGATAACGAAGACAGACATAGAAGGGACTCGACGACTAGAATCAATATTTCAAAAAAAATATGAATTACTAAGCATGCCTAAATACGATGGAACTTCCTGTCCAAGAACTCACATATGCTCATATGTTGGGGACATGCATCTTCGAGGTTTAGGAAATGAACAAATGGCACAATTATTTTGCACTACTCTCAAAGGACCCGCTCTTGAATGGCTTATATTTTTAATACAGTCTCGACTTCATACTTGGGAAGAAATCATGGAGGAGTTTATGAAGCATTTTAGTCCGAAGGTCGCTAACTCAAATCCAACACAACCGACAATTAATGTTATTAAACAATCCAATCCTAGAAGAAAGTTTGATAATCTCAGGATGACTTTGAGTATCGCCTTGAGGATGTTAATAAAGAAAGGATTATTACAGCCTAAATTCGTACCCAATGCCTCTCAAAGTAATGATGAAAGTCACCAGTTCTGCGAGTTTCACACCAAGTTACAAGTCATTACACCCGACAAATGTATATCTCTCCGCCATGCTATTCAAGACCTGATCGACGCAGGGAAGATAACCTTTAAGTGAAATGTTGAGTCTACTGGATAAAATACCATTTAGTTTTCCTAGTTTTTCCATTATTTCTTATCTCGTTAATTTCCAAGTAGTGTCAAGTTTCAAAGAATATTTCTTTTAATAAGAGTTATTGTTCTAGGTTAATAATGGAATCCTTCCATTCCAACGAAATAAAAAGATTCTTTCGATTATCATGTGTGCAACAAGTCTTCAAATGTTGAAAATAAATTTGATTAAAAATTGAATCTAAGGATAATTCTTGAGAAGTGCAAATCAAAACTGTCCAATCCCTAGAAGAACATGAGAAAATAATGGACTTACTTAAGGAGTTCAGAGATATTTTCGTATGATCCTATGAGGATACGCCTAATGTGAACATTAATATTTTTCAACAATGAATCTTTAGTCTAATGATATGGGTACGACATATATATCTAGAATCAGAGGTTATTCTGACAGTTCGAAGACACATCACATCGCAAGGGAGTCATGTCAAGAGAGAGAAAATTTGGAGCGTGAATTACACTCAGAAGAATCAAATATCACCAATGAGTTCAAATACTCAAAGTAATCCATCAAATTGGATTAAACACTTCAAGATCACAGCGTTCAGAATTTACCATCCCGGGTGTTAAGGAAATGAACATTATATAATGGATGCCAAAAAGTGGACATCAAGTAAGGGGCAAAAATTTTTCCTTTAGAAAAAATACTATCTCTAAGAACCAGAATCAACACTATAAGAGAAGACCAGCTCAAGTACTCAATAAAATCACTCGTTCAGAAATTGGAGCCCAACTAGAGCAGATCAGTTATCATCAAAGAGACCGTATAAGGCAAAGCATTAACTAACCTCAATCAAATTATGTGATACCCCATTTAAGGAGGCCTTTCTTTGATCGATGCACTTTTCCCAATCTCACCCATTTTCAAAAAAAAATATATATATATATATATATATTCCTTCGCTAGCCCCTCTATCCAATATGAAAAGATAATCTTTTTTTTTTCTATACCACACCAACCAACCAACCTAGGGGAGGGTATTTCGAACTACATTTAGACCTGATCCCAAACTAAATTGGAGTACGTAGACAACTTGAGAAGTTACTTCAATCCCGGTTCAAAAAAAAAAGATTTCTACTCCTAGAAAAAAAATGAATAAAGAATGGAGTATTTTTCTTTCATCCGAAGTATAGAAGAAAGAAAATCAATAATGCCAAACTAGGGGCATTTTTTTCAAATAAAAAAAATCAAAGAAAAAAAGATACTTAGAAATGGAGAGTACATTAGACTAGGGGCATTTTTTTTGGGATTTTGAACCATATATCCTTTCTTTCTAAACCTTCCTAAGCCCACCTAAAAAGTCCTCCTGGGTATTACGTAAAATGGTCAATGGAAGTTCGTGCTATCGATAATAAGGATCTCTTAATGAAGAAAAGTAAAAGCCTACTAAGTTGAAAATCCGAAAAGGGCGACTTAGGCAAAAACTAAAGCGAGCTCGCAAGGTTGAAAATATGAAAGGTCAACTTTGGCAACAATCAGAGCCAAGAAAAAAAAAAGAAGCTCACTAGATCGAAAACCTGAAAAGGCGATCTGGACAAAAGCCAGAGCAAGCTCGTTAGATTGAAAATCCGAAAGGACGGTCTAAGCAAAAAGAAAAGCATATAAAAAATAAATTTCCTAACCTATTAGATTGAAAACCCAGAAGGGCAATTCTGACAAAAGTTAAGACACCATCAAAGAAGAATCCGAGAGGAGAATCTACGAAACTTCTTTCAAGGTTCATGCCGCAGTAGAAAGATCAGACGAAGGACAAAAACTTAGAAGACATCAAAATCATCTTTGATTTTTGAAGGACTGTTCATTAGATTAAATGATCTGAAAGGGAGAAAGACAGATTAATTTCAGACTTCGAAAGAAAAATCCAAATTTTCAATGTTTATCTATTCAAAGTTGCACATATGATGCTCTTAAGAGTCTCAGAATTTCAAAGGATGAGGTCACTTGAGTCAAGCATGTTCGTCTATTCTTTGTCATCTTTAAATAAAGGCGTTTTTTTATCTCAGTCGTAGAAGTTCTTGTTATGTTTCATGTGTTCAAATTGTCTGTTGAGCAATCTTGACCTAATAAAAATTAACCATCTCAATAAATCCAGATATTGTCAAACCAGGTTTGTCAAGAAGAAAGTAATCCTGATTTAAGGATCATTTTGGAACATGTGCCTAAAGAGAATGAGATGCCTAATATGTTTTGAACATAAGTTTTCAAGGTTTTTCTTTTTAAACTTTCTTTCCATTAGTGTTTATTCAATTTTTTTTTTGTTTTTTTTGGGATAAAAGTATCGCAAAACTTGTTGATAACTCAGATCTTTTCCCAGAGATTTTCTCAACCTTTAAGTTTTATTCTACTCAGAATTTATTTCCCAGATTTATTCCCAGATTCATTCATTATTTCCATGATTCTTTCCAAATTCACTAATGATTTATCAGATTTATTCATTTCTAGATTCAATCATTCCTTTCCAAATTCATCATTATTTCCCAGATCTGTTCATTCCCAGATTCAATCTTTCTTTTCCTTACTTTCTCTTTCCCAAGTTATTCATTCTTTCTTAGATTCATCCACTATTTCCTAGATTTATTCATTTTGCTCATATGCCGCCAAGGGTTAACTTGGATTTTGCTCAGTTGTCGTCAAGGGTTAACTTGGATTTTGCTCAGCCAGTTGCCGTCCAAGGTTATCTCGGATTTTGCTCAGTTGCTGCCAACGATTTGCTCAGATTATGCTCAACTAGTTGCCGACGAGGGTTTGCTCGGATTATGCTCAGTCAGTTGCCGACGAGGGTTTGCTCGGATTATGCTCAGCCAGTTGCCGCCAAGGGTTTGCTCAGATTATGCTCAGCCAGTTGTCGTCGAGGGTTTGCTCGGATTATGCTCAGCCAGTTGGCGTCGAGGGTTTGCTCGAATTATGCTCAGCCAGTCGCCGCCGAGGGTTATCTCGGATTTTGCTCAGTTGCCGCTAAGGGTTATCTTGGATTTTGCTCAACCAGTTTTCACAGAGGGTTATCTCGGATTTTGCTCAGTTGCCGCCAAGGGTTATCTCGGATTTTGCTCAGCCAATTGCCGCCGAATGCTCAGCCAGATGCCACCGAGGGTTTGCTTGGATTATGCTCAGCCAGTTGCCGCCGAGGGTTATCTCGGATTTTTTGCTCAGTTGCCACCAAGGGTTATCTTGGATTTTGCTCAGTTGCCGCCAAGGGTTAACTTTGATTTTGCTCAGTTATCACTGAGGGTTTGCTCAGTCTATGCTCAGTTTATGCTCAAATTATGCTTAGATTTTGCTTAGTTCCAACTTAAACTCTTAGAAATTTATCACAGATTTTAAATCACACACTTGCACAGTTGTTACATCAGTCAAGGTGAATTTTCTAAAATTCAAGGATCTAACACTGTCAGTGAAAGTTTGTGCTCAAGGACCTGACAACCTTTTAATTCGGGGAGAGCTTTACCCTCAAGGATCTGAACACCCTGACGAATTGCTAAATTAGACTGCAAAATGAACTGTCACTAGCTTTGGCATTCGGATATCGCATTATCTACCAAAATAGATTTGCTATCTAGTTTGCTTCTACCCTCTACCAAAGAGGGGCATCTGTAGACACCCCATTTTTGCATCCGCCTGATTAATCAACTCGTCAACCCGATCGCAATGATTCCCAATGATGGATGTTTATTCCAATGCTTTATTTTGTTACCAGATATGTTTCAGAAATCCGGATGAGGTATCTCGAATTGACAAAACCTTAGAAATCACGCTACGCTAGGAAAATACGACTCTAGAAACATAGAAATCATCATCTTACAGACCTAAAAAGAAGCTTCACGATAAAAATCACTAAAAATTGATCAAATTATCAAAATACCCCTAACCTCAAAACAACCCTAGAGCCTACGTTACGCTTAGGAAAACTCTCTCAAACACATAAAACAACAAATCGAAACCAAATAAATCATTTTATCAATTTTAACAGAATTTGATAAAATTACGAAAATGCCCCTCATAAAGTTCATGACCATTTCACACACAAAATTTCATAAATGACACAAACCAATATTTCCATTGAATTCCTTACGAAAAATCGATTCCAAAACATCCTGGAACATAAAAAAACTGACTTAAAACGTGAAAAGTCCTCTTCGAGGGTAAAATGGTAATTTCATAATTTTCATAATTAAAAATTTTGAAATTAATAAATAAAATATTAAATAATTAAATTGAAACATTAATGAAATTAATTTTAAAATTTGAACCAAAGAAATCGATCAATCAGGCTTTCAAGTAAAATTGTTGAGGGTTTGTGAGATATTTCTTTAAGGACCCCTCCATTTGGGGGTCCAAAGAATTAAAGATATAATAGAGGGGGGTCCTCCAAAATTTAAAGTCAATCAAGCAAGACTAAGGTCAACGTTTAAAGTCAATCAAGTGAGACTAAAGTCAAAATTAAAGTCAATTAAGCAAGACTAAAGTCAAGATATTAAAAGTCAATCAATTAAGACTAAAGTCAAAATATTAAAAGTCAATCAAATAAGACCAAAAGTCAAAATCATAATAGAGATCTAATTAAATAATAACTCTATTTAATAAAGTTACAACTAAAACACAACTCTACCTGAAAGCGCCCTCGATCCGCGGGGTTCGCGGATCTGCTTTTGACCCTTGAGGTTTGGGAGTCGCCACCTAGTTATTGTGGTCTAGGAACCAAACTGACTATAAAATGGATAAACACTAATCTACTACAGAAAATCTGAATCCGGGGATCATGTTACGGGGTTGGAAGGTGTTAGGCACCAACCCCGCCCGGCCATTGCCGGTCTCTACTTATCCCACATAAATCTACATCGCTAATGACAAACCTAGATTAAAAAATAATAAAAAAAAAAAACTTACCTTCGATCTGCAACGGTGCTATTCCCTCAGATCTGGTGAAAACAGTTCCTTGTACCGTATTCCTTACTTCGTTCTATCTCCGGATCTGATTTCTGATCTCCGAGGTAAGGTATCTCCTTCTTGAATCTGGGTGCTTCGAATTTGTTGTGGATTTTTGGGATGTTTTTTAGAGGTTTTTGGGTGTTTTTTAGGCTAAAATCAGAGCAGGGGTGTTAGGTAAGGAGTTGAGGCTCCAAAATTAAGGTTTTGGAGAGGTTGTGGGGGCTTCTTCACCTACTTTTCCTAGGGTTTTTTCTTTTATACGAAAATAGGGTGTGGAGGCTCCTATTTATAAAGTTTTTAGAAGAATTAGGGTTTGATTAGGGTTTCTTTTAGGGTTTCAATTAGGGTTTTGACTTAGACTTTAGGGTTTTAGGATTTTGACTTTAGTCTTATGAGATTGACTTGATTAGTTTAGATTACGGTTTTGACCTTAGTCTTATGAGATTGACTTGATTAGTTTAGATTAGGGTTTTGATTTAGCTTTTTGACCTTAGTCTTATGAGATTGACTCGATTAGTTTAGATTAGGGTTTTGATTTAGGATTTTGACTTTAGTCTTATTAGATTGACTTTAATACTTGACTCTAGTCTTACTTAATTGACTTTAATTTTGACTTTAGTCTTATTTGATTGACTTTAATATCTTGACTTTAGTCTTGCTTGATTGACTTTAAATTTTTGGAGAACCCCCCTCTATTATATCTTTGATTCTTTGGACCCCCAAATGGATGGGTCCTTAAAGAAATATCTTGCGAACCATCAACAATTTTTCTTGAAAGCCTGATTGATCAATTTTTTGATTTAAATTTTATAATTAATTTTATTAATGTTTCACTTTACATTATTTAATGATTTATTTATTAATTTCAAAAATTTTTAATTATTAAAATTGTGAAATTACCATTTTGCCCTTGGAGAGGATTTTTTACGTTTTAAGTCGTTTTTCAATGTTCCAGGATGTTTTGGAATCAGTTTTTCGTAAGGAATTCAATGGGAATGTTGGTTTTTTTCATTTATAAAGTTTTTTGTATGAAATGGTCGTGAACTTTATGAGGAATATTTTCGTAATTTTATCAAATTTTGTGAAAATTGGCGAAGTCGTTTACTTGGTTTCGATTTGTTATTTTATGTGTTTGAGTGGATTTTCCTTAGCGTAATACAGGCTTTAGGGTTGTTTTGATGTTAGGGGTATTTTGGTAATTTAGTTATTTTTAGTGATTTTTATCGTGAAGCTTCTTTTTGGTTTGCAAGATGATAATTTCTATGTTTCTGGGGTCGTCTTTTCCTAGTGTAGCGTGGTTTCTAAGTTTTGTCAATTCGAGATACCTCATCCGAATTTCTAAAACATATTTGGTAATAAAATAAAGCATTAGAATAGACATCCATCATTGGGAACCTTTGGGATCAGGTTGACGACTTGATTAATCAGGCGGATGCAAAAATGGGGTGTCTATAGATGCCTCTCTTTGGCAGAGGGTTGAAGCAAACTAGATAGCAAATCTATTTTGGTAGATAGTGCGATATCCGAATGCCAAAGCTAGTGACAGTTCATTTTGCAGCCTGATTTAACAATTCGTCGGGGTATTCGGATCATTGAACGTAAAACTCTCCCCGAACTAGAAAAATGTCAGGTCCTTGAGCGCGAGCTCTCACTGGCAGTGTCAGATCCTTGAATTTTAGAAAATTCTCCTTGACTGATGCAACAACTGTGCAAGTGTGTGGGCTCAAAATCTGAGATAGATTTCAAAGAGTTTGAGTTGGAAATGAGTCAAATCTGAGCATGAAGTAAATATAAACTGAGCATAATTCCAAGAAAACCCTTGGCGGCATCTGAGCATAATTCCGAGAAAACCCTCGGCGGTAACTGAGCATAGTTCCGAGAAAACCCTCGGCGGCATCTGAGCATAATTCCAAGAAAACCCTTGGCGGCATCTGAGCATAGTTCCAAGAAAACCCTCGGCGGCATCTGAACATAATTCCGAGAAAACCCTTGGCGGCATCTGAACATAGTTCCAAGAAAACCCTCGGCGGCATCTAAGCATAATTCCAAGAAAACCCTTGGCGGCATCTGAGCATAGTTTCGAGAAAACCCTCGGTGGCATCTGAGAATAATTCCAAGAAAACCCTTGGCGGCATCTGAGCATAATTTCAAGAAAACCCTTGGCGGCATCTGAGCATAGTTCCGACAAAACCTTCGACAGCAACTGAGCATAATTCCAAGAAAACCCTAGGAGGCATCTGAGCATAGTTCCGAGAAAACCCTCGGTGGAATCTGAGCATAATTCCAAGAAAACCCTTGGCGGCATCTGAGCATAGTTCCGAGAAAACCCTCGACGGAATCTGAGCATAGTTCCGAGAAAACCCTCGGCGGCATCTGAGCATAATTCCAAGAAAACCCTTGGCGGCATCTGAGCATAGTTCCGAGAAAATCCTCGGCGGTATCTGAGCATAATTCCAAGAAAACCCTTAGCGGCATCTGAGCATAGTTCCAAGAAAACCCTTGGCGGCATCTGAGTATAGTTCCGAGAAAACCCTCGGCGGTATCTGACCATAATTCCAAGAAAACCCTTGGCGGCATCTGAGCATAATTCCAAGAAAACCCTTAGCGGCATCTGAGCATAATTCCAAGAAAAACCCTTGGCGGCATCTGAGCATAGTTCCGACAAAATCCTCGGCGGTATCTGAGCATAATTCCAAGAAAACCCTTAGCGGCATCTGAGCATAGTTCCAAGAAAACCCTTGGCGGCATCTGAGTATAGTTCCGAGAAAACCCTCGGCGGTATCTAACATAATTCCAAGAAAACCCTCGGCGGCATCTAAGCATAGTTCTAAGAAAACCCTTGGCGGCATCTGAGCATAATTCCGAGAAAACCCTCGGCGGCATCTGAGCATAATTCCAAGAAAACCCTTGGCGGCATCTGAGCATAGTTCCGAGAAAACCCTCGGCGGTATCTGAGCATAGTTCCAAGAAAACCCTTGCCGGCTGGCATCTGAGCATAATTCCAAGAAAACCCTTGGCGGCACCTTGGCCGCATTTGAGCATAGTTCCAAGAAAACCCTTGGCGGCATCTGAGCATAGTTCCGAGAAAACCCTCGGCGGTATCTGAGCATAATGCCAAGAAAACCCTTGGCGGCATCTGAGCATAATTCCGAGAAAACCCTCGGCGGCATCTGAGCATAATTCAAAGAAAACCCTCGGCGGCATCTGAGCATAGTTCCGAGAAAACCTTCGGCGGTATCTGAGCATAATTCTAAGAAAACCCTTGGCGGCATCTGAGCATAATTCCGAGAAAACCCTCGGTGGCATCTGAGCATAATTCCAAGAAAACCCTTGCCGGCATCTGAGCATAGTTCTGAGAAAACCCTCGACGGTATCTGAGCATAGTTCCAAGAAAACCCTTGGCGGCATCTGAGCATAGTTCCGAGAAAACCCTCAGTGGCATCTAAGCATAATTCCGAGAAAACCCTTAGCGGCATCTGAGCATATTCCAAGAAAACCCTTGGCGGCATCTGAGCATAGTTCTGAGAAAATCCTCGGCGGTATCTGAGCATAATTCCAAGAAAACCCTTGACGGCATCTGAGCATAGTTCCAAGAAAACCTTGGCGGCATCTGAGCATAGTTGCGAGAAAACCCTCGGCGGTATCTGAGAAAATTCCAAGAAAACCCTTGGCGGCATCTGAGCATAGTTCTAAGAAAACCCTTGACGGCATCTGAGCATAATTCTGAGAAAACCCTCGGCGGCATCTGAGAATAATTCCAAGAAAACCCTTGGCGGCATCTGAGCATAGTTCCGAGAAAATCCTCGACGGTATCTGAGCATAGTTCAAAGAAAACCCTTGGCGGCATCTGAGCATAATTCCAAGAAAACCCTTGGCAGCACCTTGGCGGCATTTGAGCATAGTTCCAAGAAAACCCTTGGCGGCATCTGAGCATAGTTCCGAGAAAACCCTCGGCGGTATCTGAGCATAATGCCAAGAAAACCCTTGGCGGCATCTGAACATAATTCCGAGAAAACCCTCGGCGGCATCTGAGCATAATTCCAAGAAAACCCTTGGCGGCATCTGAGCATAGTTCCGAGAAAATCCTCGACGGTATCTGAGCATAATTCTAAGAAAACCCCTGGTGGCATCTGAGCATAATTCTGAGAAAACCCTCGGCGGCATCTGAGCATAATTCCAAGAAAACCCTTGCCGGCATCTGAGCATAATTCTGATAAAACCCTCGACGGTATCTAAGCATAGTTCCAAGAAAACCCTTGGCGGCATCTGAGGATAATTCCAAGAAAACCCTTGGCGGCATCTGGTTGAGTAAAACTGAGAATGAAAGAATAAATCTGGGAAAGAATGATTGAAAATGAAATCTGGAAAAGAGGGGTTGAATCCGGGAATGAATAGATCTAGGACAGAATAGATACCCTATCTCCTATGTGAGATCTAAAATGCATGTGTTTGAACTTCAAGGTTTTATCCAAAAGTTTTATAAATTTAAAACCTGAGTTTGATCTCAAGAGTTTTTCGAAAAACTGCTATCAAGAGGGTAACATAAAGTTTGGAGTTCTCATTATCTTTTAGGATTAACATTGCTCAAAAACAAAATGTCCCTAGTTTGATAATAAACATAGCATTGAACACATCATTAAAAAATGCTCCTAGTATAAGGGGGGAATTACATATTTAGAGGAAAAAGAAAAATGCCCCTTGTATGAAGGTTTTAAATATTTGATTACCACAAGCGCAATAAAGATCCAACTTTTAATTTTGATTAATTTTATTGAAGATTTTAAGTCAGGCTCAAGAAAAAAAAATATTTCCTTTTGAGACTCATCATAGAATTCACCATTCTCTCCATTGGTTCACTTGGGGAAGTAAGAATTTTTAGATCGATCATAGACAAGATACTTGTGGCTTCTGAATCTATGCCTGGTTTAAGCTGAGTATTGAACTTGATGATTCGGACTTCTGATGTTTCAGCTCGGGCCGCTTTCAGCTTGGGATTTTCTTCTGTTTTTCTTTATTGCTCTAACTTTTGCCTAGATCGCCTTTTCAGGTTTTCAATCTAGCGAGCTTGTTCTAGCTTTTTCCTAGATCACCTTTTCAGATTTTCAATCTAGCGAGCTCTTTCTTTTTTCTTTGCTCTGATTGTTTCCAAAGTTGTCCTTTCAGATTTTCAACCTTGCGAGCTTGCCTTAATTTTTTCCTAAGTCGCCCTTTCCGGGTTTTCAACTTAGCAGGCTTCTTCATTTTTTTTTTTTAATCTTTTTCTTCTCCTCTGAAGTTCTAGAATTACTGTCTGATCATGCTTTGCTACCCTCCTTGACTTTTTAACACGGTACTTAGGAGGACTTTTATAGGTAGGCTTGGGACTAGGCATAAAAAGAAAGGAATTTTGAAGCTCAAAAACCCAAATGCCCCTTGTGTGGCATTTCATTTAAAATTTTTTCTTAAACTTTCTTCCCCATTTTGGATTATATTTCTTTTTTTTTTTGAATTTTTTTCTTTTTAGATTTTTCCTTTGTCGGGGAATCTATATATATTTTTTTATTTTGATGTGGTCGGGCCTGAAGTAACTTCTCAGGTTGCTACGTACCCCAAATTTTTGGGATCAGACCAAAACGTAGTTCAGATTTTTCCTCCCCTAGGTTAGGTGATCGGGCTGAGAAAGAAAAAGGCATTATTTTTTTTTTTTGAAAAAGCTGCAAAGGGCTGAGAAAGGACATAATGAACTGGGTAGCAGGAAAATTGATTCGGCCAAAGATGGCCTCCTTAAATGTAGTACCATTTGATCCGGTCAAGGTTGGTTGACTCTGGTAGTTCACTTCCATCATGATCTTGAAGTCTGACGACTTTTCCAGACAGTATTTCCTTAATGAATGAATTTCTCCAATTGGGTTCAGACTTTCTCCTATAGTCGAAGAGGAGTGTTCAATTTTCTTTGTAGTCTGATACTTAAATCCTTGACTTGTAAATGATGAGCTTTGAACTTTTTTTCAAATGCACGGGTGACTCTTCTTAAATAAGCTTGCACATGTGAAAGCGCCCTCGATCCGCGAGGTGCGCAGATCCGCTTATGACCCTTGAGGTTTGGGAGTCGCCACCTAGTTATTATGGTCTAGGAACCAAACTGACTCTAAAACGGATAAACACTAATCTACCACAGAAAATCTGAATCCGGGGATCATGTTACGGGGTTGGAAGGTGTTAGGCACCAACCCCGCCCGGCCAATGCCGGTCTCTACTTATTCCAAATATAACTACATCGCTAATGACAAAACCTAGATTAAAAAATAATGAAAAACCTTACCTTCGATCTGCAAAAGTACTATTCCCTCAGATCTGGTGAAAACAGCTCCTTGTACCGTACTCCTTACTTTGTTCTGTCTCCGGATCTAATTTCTGATCTCCGAGGCAAGGTATCTCCTTCTTGGATCTGGATGCTTTGAATTTGTTGTGGATTTTTGGGGTGTTTTTGAAAGGTTTCTAGGTATTTTTTAGGCTAAAATTGGAGTAGAGGTGTTAGGGAAGGAGTTGGGGCTCCAAAATTAGGGTTTTGAGGAGGTTGTGGAGGCTTCTTCACCTACTTTTTCTAAGGTTTTTTCTTTGATACGAAAATAGGGTGTGGAGGCTCTTATTTATAAAGTTTTTTAGAAGCATTAGGGTTTGATTAGGGGTTTCAATTAGGGTTTTGACTTAGTCTTTAGGATTTTAATTTAGGGTTTTGACTTTAGTCTTATGAGATTGATTTTATTAGTTTAGATTATGGTTTTGATTTAGGGTTTTGACCTTGGTCTTATGAGATTGACTTGATTAGATTAGGGTTTTGATTTAGGGTTTTGACCTTAGTCTTATGAGATTGACTCGATTAGTTTAGATTAGGGTTTTGATTTAGGATTTTAACTTTAGTCTTATGAGATTGACTTTAATACTTGACTCTAGTCTTACTTAATTGACTTTAATTTTGACTTTGGTCTTATTTGATTGACTTTAGTATCTTGACTTTAGTCTTGCTTGGTTGACTTTAAATTTTTGGAGAACCCCCCTCTATTATATCTTTGATTCTTTTGACCCCCAAATGGAGGGGTCCTTGCGAACCATCAACAATTTTTCTTGAAAGCCTGATTGATGATTTTTTGGTTTAAATTTTATAATTAATTTTATTAATATTTCACTTTACATTATTTAATGATTTATTTATTAATTTCAAAATTTTTAATTACTAAAATTGTGAAATTACCATTTTGCCCTCGGAGAGGATTTTTTACGTTTTAAGAAGTCGTTTTTCAATGTTCCAGGATGTTTTGGCATCAGTTTTTCGTAATGAATTCAATGGGAATGTTGGTTTTTGTCATTTATGAAGTTTTTTTTGTATGAAATGGTCGTGAACTTTATGAGGGGTATTTTCGTAATTTTATCAATTTTGTAAAATTGGCGAAGTCGTTTACTTGGTTTCGATTTGTTGTTTTATGTGTTTGAGTGGGTTTTCCTAAGCGTAATGCAGGCTCTAGGGCTGTTTTGATGTTAGGGGTATTTTGGTAATTTAATCATTTTTAGTAATTTTATCGTGAAGCTTCTTTTTGGTTTGCAAGATGATGATTTCTATGTTTCTAGGGTCATATTTACCTAGCGTAGCGTGGTTTCTAAGTTTTGTCAGTTCGAGATACCTCATCCGGATTTCTGAAACATATCTGGTAACAAAATAAAGCATTGGAATAGACATCCATCATTGGGAACCTTTGCGATCGGGTTGACAACTTGATTAATCAGGCGGATGCAAAAATGGGGTGTCTACAGATGCCCTTCTTTGGTAGAGGATTGAAGCAAACTAGATAGCAAATCTATTTTGGTAGATAGTGCGATATCCGAATGCCAAAGCTAGTGACAGTTCATTTTGCAGCCTAATTTAACAATTCGTCGGGGCGTTGGGATCCTTGAGCGTAAAACTCTCCCCGAACTAGAAAAATGTCAGGTCCTTGAGTGCGAGCTCTCACTGGCAGTGTCAGATCCTTGAATTTTAGAAAATTCTCTTTGACTGATGTAACAACTGTGCAAGTGTGTGGGCTCAAAATCTGAGATAGATTTCAAAGAGTTTGAATTGGAAATGAGTCAAAAATGAAGTAAATATAAACTGAGCATAAATCCAAGAAAACTCTTGGCGGCATCTGAGCATAATTTCGAGAAAACCCTCGGCGGTAACTGAGCATAGTTCCGAGAAAACCCTCGGCGGCATCTGAACATAATTCCAAGAAAATCCTTGGCGGCATCTGAGCATAGTTCCAAGAAAACCCTTGGCGGCATCTGAGCATAGTTCCGAGAAAACCCTCGGCGGCATCTGAGCATAATTCCAAGAAATCCTTGGCGGCATCTTAGCATAGTTCCGAGAAAAAAATCGACGGCATCTGAGCATAGTTCCAAGAAAACCCTTGGCGGCATCTGAGCATAGTTCCGAGAAAACCCTCGGCGGCATCTGAGCATAATTCAAAGAAAACCCTCGGCGGCATCTGAGCATAGTTCCGAGAAAATCCTCGGCGGTATCTGAGCATAATTCCAAGAAAACCCTTAGCGGCATCTGAGCATAGTTCCAAGAAAACCCTTGGCGGCATCTGAGTATAGTTCCGAGAAAACCCTCGGCGGTATCTGACCATAATTCCAAGAAAACCCTTGGCGGCATCTGAGCATAATTCCAAGAAAACCCTTAGCGGCATCTGAGCATAATTCCAAGAAACCCTTGGCGGCATCTGAGCATAGTTCCGAGAAAACCCTCGGCGGCATCTGAGCATAGTTCCAAGAAAACCCTTGGCGGCATCTGAGCATAGTTCCGGGAAAACCCTCGGCGGCATCTGAGCATAATTCCAAGAAAACCCTTGGCGACATCTGAGCATAGTTCCGAGAAAACCCTCGGCGGCATCTGAGCATAATTCCAAGAAATCCCTTAGCGGCATCTGAGCATAATTCCAAGAAAACCCTTGGCGGCATCTGAGCATAATTCTAAGAAAACCCTTGGCGGCATCTGAGCATAGTTCCGAGAAAACCCTCAACGGCATCTGAGCATAATTCCAAGAAAACCCTTGGGGGCATCTGAGCATAGTTCCGAGAAAACCCTCGGCGGCATCTGACTGAGTAAAACTGAGAACAAAGAAATAAATCTGGGAGAGCAACGATTGAAAATGAATCTGGAAAAAAGTGGTAAAATCTGGGAATGAATAGATTTTGGACAGAATAGATGTCCTATCTCCTATGTGAGATTCAGAATGCATTTGTTTGAACCTCAAGGTTTTATCAACAAAGTTTTGTAAATTTAAAACCTGAGTTTGACTTTCAAGAGTTTTTTCGAAAAACTGCTATCAAGAGGGTAACCTTAAATTTGAAGTTCTCATTATTTTTTTTAGGATTAACATTGCTCAAAAATAATTGAACACATCATTAAAAATGCCCCTTGTATAAGGGGGAAATTACATATCTAGAGGAAAAAAAAAAAATGCCCCTTGTATGAAGGTTTGAAATATTTGATTACCACAAGCGCAATAAAGATCCAACTTTTAATTTTGATTAATTTTATTAAAGATTTTGAGTCAGGCTCAAGAGAACAAAATATTTTCTTTTGAGACTCATCATAGAATTCACCATTCTCTCCATTGGTTCACTTGGGGAAGTAAGAATTTTCAGATCGATCGTAGACAAGATACTTGTGACTTCTGAATCTATGTCTGGTTTAAGCTGAGTATTGAACTTGATTATTCAGATTTCTGATGTTTCAGCTCGACTTGCTCTCAGCTTTGGATTTATTCTGTTTTTTTTTTTTGTATTGCTCTAAATTTTGCCTAGATCGCCTTTTCAGGTTTTCAATCTATCGAGCTTGCTCTAACTTTTGCCTAGATCGCCTTTTCAGGTTTTCGATTAGCGAGTTTTTTCTTTTTTCTTTGCTCTGATTGTTGTCAAAGTTGTCCTTTCAGATTTTCAACTTTGCGAGCTTGCCTTAATTTTTGCCTAAGTCGCCTTTTTGGGTTTTCAACTTAGCAGGCTTCATCATTTTTTTTTTATCTTTTTCTTCTCTTCTGAAGTTCTAGAATTACTGTCTGATCATGCTTCGCTACCCTCCTTGACTTTTTCATACGGTACTTAGAAGGACTTTTATAGGTAGGCTTGGGACTAGGCATAAAAAGAAATGAATTTTGAGGCTCAAAAATCCAAATGCCTCTTGTGTGGCATTTCATTTAAAATTTTTTCTTGAACTTTCTTCCCCATTTTGGATGATATTTCTTTTTTCTTTTGAATTTTTTTCTTTTTAGATTTTTCCTTTGTCGGGGAATCTATATATATTTTTTTATTTTGATGTGGTCGGGCCTGAAGTAACTTCTCAGGTTGCCTACGTACCCCAAATTTTTGGGATCAGACCAAAACGTAGTTCAGATTTTCCCTCCCCTAGGTTAGGTGATCGGGCTAAGAAATAAAAGGCACAATTTTTCTCTTTTTGAACAGGCTGCAAAAGGGGTTGAGAAAGGAGAATAAAGAACTAGGTAATAAGAAAATTGATTCGGCCAAAAAGGGCCTCCTTAAATGTAGTGTCGTTTGATTTGGTCAAGGTTAGTTGGTTCTGGTAACTCGATTCCATCATGATCTTGAAGTCTGACAGCTTTTCCTGACAGTATTTCCTTAATGAATTAATTTCTCCAATTGGGTTCAGACTTTCTCCTATAGTCGAGGAGGAGTGTTCAATTTTCTTTGAAGTCTGATAGTTAAATCCTTGACTTGTAAATGATGAGCTTTGACCTTTTTGTCAAATGCACGGGTGACTCTTCTTAGATAAGCTTGCACATGGTACAGGGATTTAACTCGTTTTCTTCGATCAAGTTTAATTCTTCATACTGCTGTCGAACCCAATCTGTTTCTAACAAATGATTTTCCAACAAGACCTTGAGAGACGAAATTTCCATTTCAACTGGCAAGACTACTTCCATGCCATACACTAAGGAGTAGGGAGTAGCTCCAGTAAAGGATCGAATTGAAGTTCGATATGTCCATAGCGTGAATGATAATTTTTCTAACCAATCTCGATGTGATTGACATATTTTCCTAATGATAATCTTGAGACTCTTAATAACAGCTTCAACCGTTCCATTGATCTGAGGATGGTAGGGGGATGATTTGTGCTTCCGGATCTTCAACTTTAAACATAAAGTAATGATTTATGCTTTGAAGTACGACCCATTATCAGAGATCAGTTCAAAAGGTACCCCTATATCGACTGATAATATGTGATTTGAAACTCGAGATGTAGTAAGGATAGTGCTGATACATTTTATAACATCTTCTTTGATTCCATCGATATAGACGAGTATCTATTCCGTGTTGAACAACACCCAAGCTTGTACCTAACATACCCTCATATGATCACACGAACAAGTCTTTTGAAATTTCTGAGTAAATTCATTATCCCCTCGTGTTCCTTTAGGGATAAGATGGTTTCTATTTGAATCTCTTTAGGAATTATTTTTTGTTTCGAGGTCAAAGATCTTCCTTTCTCGATTAAAGGTTGAGCCCGACTCTTATCTTCTTGTTTAGAAATGAAATCTATTAAATTATTAGTTAATTCGTTAATGCGCTCGAGGTATTCAAAAATTTCCTTTATCCGATCAATTTCAGATGGGGCAACAGACACCTATAGACTCGATGAACTAACCTGACTCAATAGGAAAGAGTAGACTCAATCTAAGGAAGACATGACCTTGCTGGAAAAAAAGACTCGAGCTAACCCAATGACTCATGAAAACTCAAGACAAGTATCCACACGAGTTTGATTAGGACTGAGGACTGAGATATTACTTACAACCGGTAGGATTGAAGCACTATAATCTTCAAAGAATAACTGAACGATGTTGAGAAATTTTGAGGTCATTTCTAACTGTTGACTTGATATTGACGTATACTCTAACTGACCGGATTTACAACCCTAGCTAGACGATAGACGATTGAGCTTAGATACAATGATAATCCTTAAAACCTCTTTGAAGGTGAATTTAACCAATTTCAGTGTCACCCCCTTGATAACATTTTTAATGAACCTTGAGATTTTATAGAATTTTGTACACCAATCCGTTAAACAATTCATCCATTCAATGATTATTCAGAAGAAAAATAATTTTATTGCACTCTTGAAAATAATGTTTTTATTGAATAACAATTTTCACAATACTGATTATTTTTTGCAATCATTTTCTTTTTAGAAAAACATATTTTGATAATTTTATAAGGTTCATGCAAAAAATAGATTTTTGGTAAAAAACATATCTCAAAAAAATTTCATGCAAACATAGATCTTTTGTAAATCATTTTCTTTTCTTTTGGAAAATATTTTCTTCTGAAAAATATTTTTTTCTGAAAAATAGTTTTTTATTTGGAAATCATTTTCTCTTGGAAAATCTTGTTCTTATGAAAAATATTTTTTGGAAAACGTTTTTTCTTAGAAAATATTTTTTCTAGAGAATAACATTTTTTTCTAGAAAACACTTCTTTTGGAAAACATTTTTTTTCTTGGAAATATTTTGCCTTTGTAAACTATTTTTCTTCTTTGAAAATTTGATTTCTATTTCGATTTAAATGGCCCGGTCCATCAGGACTATTGGATCGGGATGGACTGGGTCATTATTATAAAAGAATGGATTCTTTATTGGGTCGGTGCACCCATTTTGATTTTCAAAAATAATATTTTGATCCTTGAGGACAATCATACACTCTGATCTCACCCTTCACATCACTCACATACATTCATCAATCAACGGACTCCATTCAATAAACAACCCGGGAACATCCACGATAAGTTCGAGTTGTGACCTATTGGGAAGATTTCTAGACTCTAAGCTTAGTACGTGCAATGCATTTTCATCTCGCCACCCTTGCCCAAGCACACCTATATACCTTTCAATACGTGGTGACTTGGTTTGATATACCTTATAGGTGATAATCTAAAACATCAATTCACTTCTCTGAAGCCAAAAACAGCCAGTTTGATCTCCAGTTGAGAGGTGGCGCACAATGCTGAGCAAGGGCCCACTTAAATACCTCTCGTCTAAAATAGACGTAGTCTATCCCCCTCGTACAGTAGGGTACAGCGGGGCAAGATCTGCTTAGGCACCGGTTTTGACCAAGAAGTGCAATTGATACACTTAGATTATCTTTTATACCTACGGGTACGAATCAAGGGTTGTAGCTTTCATAAATGGTTTGGCATCCCACGAGGGGACCGACCACGTACTAGTACTACGTTGGCAATCGGGATATGTGACTGTGTGGCTCACAATAGGTCAAAGGCTCAGGTCGCTCCAGCCTGGGTGCATCAATATACCTCTCAGAATCACCTGATCAGACGGTATTGATGCCCCCAGTTTGATATACCCTAAGGTACGTGACTGGAGTTGTGGTTTTCATGAATGACGTCGCATCTCCGAAGAGACCGGGCCACGCACTAGTGCCACGTTGGCTATATGGGACGTGTAAGTGGGTAAAACAGTAAACGTGCTTGTGGTGTGTGCAAAATAGGGTGGGGTGTGCCCGGGGCCTTTTTCAAACACATGGGCCCATAGGCCAAATTATGTCATCACATATGGATATCAAATGAATATTAATCAAGAAAATAATCCAAAACCCATCACATCAAAATTAAGATGAAATCAAACCCATCACAAATATATCTGTCAAGATCATGGCAAATCAATTAATGAGCATGACATATAATAATTGATCAAACAAACATTGCAATAGGCATAATTTTTAAGGTCCAATCAATGATCACTTTTGGGTGATCCAAAATAAATCGAGATTCCAATAGGTGTTACATTGATGATAGAATGACAATGGTTGAGATGAGCTCACTCTCAAGAACATTAATTGTGCCAACATTAGATAAATTCAGATTTTCTGTGAATTAGGAAAATACAATCTGAACTTGCATCGATGATATCTAAAGCTCCCGATAACGAAATCGAGTGAACTCAAGTTCTAAATTAATCTACTCGATGAGATCTACATTTTATTAATAGGTGTCTAGACTTAGTTCTCACCATAATGTTCTGTAAAAACGTTTTAACGTTGCTGTCCCAACCTTCATTCAGAAACAATTCTAGATTTACAGATTGAACTTGCATCGATGATATCTAAGGCTTCTGATAACGAAATTGAGTGAACTCAAGTTCTAAATTAATCTACTCGATGAGATCTACGTTTTATTAAAGGTTCCCAGACTTAATTCTCACTAGAATATTCTCTAAAAATGTTTTAACGTTGCTGTCCCAACTTTTATTCAGAAATAATTTCAGATTTACAGATTGAACTTGCATCAATGATATCTAAGGCTTCCGATAACGAAATTGAGTGAACTCAGATTCTAAATTAATCTACTCGACGAGATCTATGTTTTATTAAAAGGCTCCCAGACTTAATTCTCACTAGAATATTCTCTAAAAATGTTTTAATATTTCTGTCCAACCTTCATTATTCCATCATTTTCATAGGTCAATTTGAATCTTTCATTATTTAGGGGTCATCAAAAAGTGATCCTTAATTGGAGAAAAAAAAATGCAATACCCAAAATCATCTACAATCAAGATAAAAAATAAATAAATAGAAAAAATAAATAAAATAAATCCAACTAAATAATAAAAAAAACTAGGTCATCTTGGCAATGCTCCCATACTTGGGGTTTTTCAAGTTTGATCCTCAATAGTCCCCAGCAGAGTCGCCACTGAAAGCGCCCTCGATCCGCGGTGTACGCAGATCCGCTTTTGACCCTTGAGGTTTGAGAGTCGCCACCTAGTTATTATGGTCTAGGAACCAAACTAACTCTAAAACGGATAAACACTAATCTACCACAGAAAATCTGAATCCGGGGATCATGTTACGGGGTTGGAAGGTGTTAGGCACTAACCCCGCCCGGCCAATGCCGGTCTCTACTTATTCCAAGTATAACTACATCGCTAATGACAAAATCTAGATTAAAAAATAATGAAAAACCTTACCTTCGATCTGCAAAAGTACTATTCCCTCAGATCTGGTGAAAATAGCTCCTTGTACCGTACTCCTTACTTTGTTCTGTCTCCGGATCTGATTTCTGATCTCCGAGGCAAGGTATCTCCTTCTTGGATCTGGATGCTTTGAATTTGTTGTGGATTTTTGAGGTGTTTTTGAAAGGTTTCTAGGTGTTTTTTAGGCTAAAATCGGATTAGGGGTGTTAGGGAAGGAGTTGGGGCTCCAAAATTAGGGTTTTGAGGAGGTTGTGGAGGCTTCTTCACCTACTTTTTCTAAGGTTTTTTCTTTGATACGAAAATAGGGTGTGGAGGCTCTTATTTATAAAGTTTTTTAGAAGCATTAGGGTTTGATTAGGATTTCTTTTAGGGTTTCAATTAGGGTTTTGACTTAGTCTTTAAGGTTTTAATTTAGGGTTTTGACTTTAGTCTTATGAGATTGATTTGATTAGTTTAGATTAGGGTTTTGATTTAGGGTTTTGACCTTAGTCTTATGAGATTGACTTGATTAGATTAGGGTTTTGATTTAGGGTTTTGACCTTAGTCTTATGAGATTGACTCGATTAGTTTAGATTAGGGTTTTGATTTAGGGTTTTAACTTTAGTCTTATGAGATTGACTTTAATACTTGACTCTAGTCTTACTTAATTGACTTTAATTTTGATTTTGGTCTTATTTGATTGACTTTAGTATCTTGACTTTAGTCTTGCTTGGTTGACTTTAAATTTTTGGAGAACCCCCCTCTATTATATCTTTGATTCTTTGGACCCCCAAATGGAAGGGTCCTTGCGAACCATCAACAATTTTTCTTGAAAGTCTGATTGATCAATTTTTTTATTTAAATTTTATAATTAATTTTATTAATGTTTCACTTTACATTATTTAATGATTTATTTATTAATTTCAAAATTTTTAATTACTAAAATTGTAAAATTATCATTTTGCCCTCGGAGAGGATTTTTTACGTTTTAAGTCGTTTTTCAATGTTCCAGGATGTTTTGGCATCAGTTTTTCGTAATGAATTCAATGGGAATGTTGGTTTTTGTCATTTATGAAGTTTTTTTTGTATGAAATGGTCGTGAACTTTATGAGGGGTATTTTCGTAATTTTATCAAATTTTGTGAAAATTGGCGAAGTCGTTTACTTGGTTTCGATTTGTTGTTTTATGTGTTTGAGTGGGTTTTCCTAAGCGTAATGCAGGCTCTAGGGCTGTTTTGATGTTAGGGGTATTTTGATAATTTAATCATTTTTAGTGATTTTTATCGTGAAGCTTCTTTTTGGTTTGCAAGATGATGATTTCTATGTTTCTAGGGTCATATTTACCTAGTGTAGCGTGGTTTCTAAGTTTTGTCAGTTCGAGATACCTCATCCGGATTTCTGAAACATATCTGGTAACAAAATAAAGCATTGGAATAGACATCCATCATTGGGAACCTTTGCGATCGGGTTGACAACTTGATTAATCAGGCGGATGCAAAAATGGGGTGTCTACAACATTGTATAGGGCTTTAACTCGTTTTCTTCGATCAAATTTAATTCTTCATACTGCTGACGAATCCAATATGTTTCTAACAAATGATTTTCCAACATGACCCTGAGAAACGAAATTTCTATTTCAACTGGCAAGACTGTTTCCATGCCATACACAAAGGAGTAGGGAGTAGCTCCAGTAGAGGATCGAATTGAAGTTCGATATGTCCATAGCGTGAATGATAATTTTTCTGACCAATCTTGATGTGATTGACACATTTTCCTGATGATAGTCTTGAGAATCTTAATAACTGCTTCAACCGTTCCATTGATCTGATGACAGTAGGGGGATGATTTGTGCTTCCGGATCTTCAACTTTAAACATAGAGTAATGATTTATGCTTTGAAGTACGACCCATTATCAGAGATCAGTTCAAAAGGTACCCCCATATCGACTGATAATATGTGATTTGAAACTCAAGATGTAGTAAGGATAGTGCTGATACATTTTATAACATCTTCTTTGATTCCATCGATATAGACGAGTATCTATTCCGTGTTGAACAATACCCAAGCTTGTACCTAACATACCCTCATATGATCACACGAACAAGTCTTTTGAAATTTCTGAGTAAATTCATTATCCCCTCATGTTCCTTTAGGGATAAGATGGTTTTTATTTGAATCTCTTTAAGAATTATTTTTTGTTTCAAGGTCAAAGACCTTTCCTTTCTCGATTAAGGGTTGAGCCCGACTCTTATCTTCTTGGTCAGAAATGAAATCTATCAAATTATTAGTTAATTCGTTAATGCGCTCGAGTTATTCAAAAATTTCCTTTATCCGATCAATTTCAGATGGGACAACAGACACCTCTATAGACTCGATGAACTAACTTGACTCAATAGGAAAGAGTAGACTCAATCTAAGGAAGACATGACCTTGCTGGAAAAAGGGACTCGAGCTAACCCAAATGACTCATGAAAACTCAAGATAAGTACTCACAGAAGTTTGATTAGGACTGAGGACTGAGATATTGCTTATAACCGGTAGGATTGAAGCACTATGATTTTTAAAGAACAACTGGACGATGTTGAGGTCATTTCTGACTGTTGATTTGGTATTGACGTTTACTCTAACTGACCGGATTTACAACCCTAGCTAAACGATGGACGATTGAACTTAGACACAATGATAACCCTTAAACCTCTTTGAATGTGAATTTAACCAATTTCAGTGTCACCCCCTTGATAACATTTTAAATGAACCCTGAGATTTTATCAAATTTGTGCACCAATCCATTAAACAATTCATTAATGTAATGATTATTTACAAAAATAATTTTATTGCACTCTTGAAAAATATTGACAAATAATGTTTTCATTGAATAACAACTTCCACAAATATATTTCAATAATTTTTTCATGCAAAAATAGATTTTTTGTAAACCATTTTTTTCTGAATTTTCTTTTCTTTTGAAAAACATTTTTTCTCTGAAAAATAGTTTTTTATTTGGAAAGCATTTTCTCTTGGAAAATCTTGTTGTTATGGAAAATATTTTTTGGAAAACGTTTTTTCTTAGAAAACATTTTTTATAAAGAATAACACTTTTTCTAGAAAACATTTATTTTGGAAAATACTTTCCCTTTGTAAACTATTTTTCTTCTTTGAAAATTTGATTTTTATTTCGATTTAAATGGCCCGGTCCATCAGGATTGTTGGATCGAGTTGGGCTGGGTCATTTGCAAGAGATGGATTTTTTATTGGGTCGGTGCACCCATTTTAATTTTCGAAACAAAATTTTTTATCCTTGAGGACAATCATACATTCCTTATCTCATCATTCACATGCATTCTGATCTCATCATTCACATCATTCACCTACATTCATCAATCAAAATGTTCTATTCAATAAACAACCCGGGAACACCCCCGATAAGTTCGAGTCGTGACCTACAGGGAAGGTTTCTAGACTCTAAGCTTACTACGTGCAATGCATTTTTATCTGACCACCCTTGCCCAAGCACACCTATATACCTTTCGATACGTGGTGACTTGGTTTGATATACCGTATAAGTGATAATCTAAAACCTCAACTCATTTCTCTGAAGCCAAAAACAGCCAGTTCGATCTCCAGTTGAGAGGTGGCGCACAATGCTGAGCAAGGGCTCACTTAAATAACTCTCGTCTAGAATAGACGTAGTCTATCCCCCTCGAACAATAGGGTACAGCGGGGCAAGATCTTGCTTAAGCACCGATTTTGACCAAGAAGTGCAATTGATATACTTAGATTATCTTTTACACCTATGGGTACGAGTCAAAAGTTGTAGCTTTCATAAATGGTTTGGCATCCCACGAGGGGACCGACCACGTACTAGTACTACGTTAGCAATCGGGACATGTGACTGTGTGGCTCACAATAGGCCAAAGGCTCAGGTCGCTCCAGCCTGGGTGCATCAATATATCTCTCAGAATCACCTGATCAGACGGTATTGATGCCCCAGTTTGATATACCCTAAGGTACGTGACTGGAGTTGTGGTTTTCATGAATGACGTCTAATCTCCGAAGAGACCGGGCCACGCACTAGTGCCACGTTGGCTGTAAAATTAAAAAGTAAAATTAAATCGAATTGATCAACCAATCAAAATTAAATTAAAATTGAATCAACCAAATTAAATTTTAAAATCAAATTGAAATACAAAATTAAAATTTAAACATCAAATTTAAATATCAAATTAAAGTATCGAAAAAAATCAATCGAAATTCAATTTAAAATCAAATTGAAAATCAAATTGAAAATCATTCGAATAAATCAAATCGATCAACCAATCAAAATCAAATTAAAATTGAATCAACCATTTTAAAATCAAATTGAAATTCAAAATCAAATTAAAAAAAAAATCATAATTATAATCAAATAAAAGTCAAATTAAAATTCAATTGATTAAGTAAAGTGAAAATTAAAATCCATCAAACTTTTAAATCAAAATCTAATCCATCGATTAACATTGAAATTAAAATCCAATCGACTAATTAAAATCAATCAACCAAATTCAAGACTAAAATCGATCAATTGAATTTAAAATTACATCAATCAACCAAAAAAAAAAAAATCCACTCGATCAAATTGAAATCCAAATTCGATTGGATTAAAATCGAGTTCCAACCGACCAATCAATTTAATGGTCTATGAGAGATTATTAAGGTGAGTAGCGTAGGATCACCACCCCCCATTCTCTAAAAATAAATAATAATAAAAAAAGAGAAAGAAAATACGTGAACACACATTTTCTTCTCCAACTTCTCATAACTATCCATGTCCTCCATCTCCCTCTCTCCAATTTCTTATAATTACTCATGTCCTCCACCATCACTTTCATTTCTCCCTCTCTCATGTTTGATGGGAGAACCACCATAAAAGAGGATCAAAAGAACCATTAAAGGGCAGAAAAAATGTTTTTGAGGCCACCCTCTAAAAAAAATAGCAACATTTTTTTCACCATTAAACCTACAACTTTCTTCTTCCTTTTAAAATAAAAAAATAAAAAAAAGTCACACCTTCTTCTCCATTAACATCCTCAACTCCTCTCTCCCTCTCTTTTTACCATTAAAAAAAAAAACAATCATAGCCTCACCTCCGTTAACGTCTTCTTCATTACCCTCAAAGAAAAAAAATTGATTTTGGAGAAAGATTTACACATCAAACTTGTAAGATCACGATACTACTCATAAGTTATTTCGAGTTTTTGTTGAAGGAATCCAAGCATCTGAAATCATTCGGCAAAGATAATTTTTTTTTTTACTTTATTTATTTCATTTATTTATTCTTGACTTCATAATTTTTTATGTATCCGAATGGATTCGTCGATTTTTTAGGTGTACGTGGCACTAATGGCAATTTTTTTAATTTTCTGAAATATGATGGATCAAACAATTGATTATTAATATTATTGGATCGATTTTCTCATTTTGTAATATTAATTGATCAATTTGTTGATTTTGCGAAATGTATAGACAAATTCATTAAGTTTGGCGCACGTGACGATTTTGAAAAATCAAAATTTTCTTAATCAAAATTGTTGAGTTGACTCATGATTGTCTGTACATTAGAAATTTGAATTGATTTGTTTTCTATAAAAATGGATATGTGAGTTAATTTAATGATTTTGGCGCATGTGGTGATGATGAAAAATCAAAATTTTCTTGATCAAAATTGTTGAATTGACTCATTGATTGTGGGCACATTAGAAATTTAAATCGATTTATTTTTTTTTAAATGGATATGTGAGTTAATTCAATGATTTTACCGCACGTGGCGATTTCGAAAAATCAAAATTTCCTTGATAAAATTATTGAGTCTACTCACGGATTTTGGGCACATTAGATATTTTAATCGATTTATTTTCTATAAAATGGATATGTGAGTTAATTTAATGATTTTGACACACGTGACGATTTTAGAAAATCAAAATTTCTTTGATCAAAATTATTGAGTCTACTTATTGATTTTGGGTACATTAGAAATTTGAATCGATTTTTGTTTCCTATAAAATTGATATGTGAGTTAATTCAATGATTTTGACGCACGTGACGATTTTGAAAAATCAAAATTTTCTTAATCAAAATTATTGAGTTGACTTACTGATTTTGGTTACATTAGAAATTTGAATCGATTTTTTCTCTATAAAATGGATATGTGAGCTAACTTACTGATTTTGTATATATTGAAAATTTAAAATCGATGTTTTCTATGAAATTGGCGCATGAGTCAACTCACTGATTTTTTTGTGTGCATTGAAAATTCCAAATTGAGATTTTCTACAAAATCAGGCATGCGAGTCAACTCATTGATTTTAACACACGTGGCATTTCAAAAATCGAGTTTTTTTTTTTATTAAAAATTTGTGAGTCGATTCACTGATTTTAATATACATGGCATTTCAAAAAATCAAGATTTCTTTTATTAAAAAACATGTGTAAATTGACTCATTGATTTTAGGATGCACGTGGCGATTCTGAAATCAAATTTCTTTGATAAAATGTCGTCACGTGGCAATTCAAACAATCAAATTTCTTTAATTAAATGTCGTCAATGAGCCAATTCAAAATTTCTTTAATAAAATGTCATCAATGAGACAATTCACTAATGTTGTATACGTGGCATTAAGAATTGATTTCATACTATTCAAAATGTGATCGAATTGATCCATTAATATTTGGTGTCACGTAAGCCTTATTAAATCGTGAGATTCTTTTTATGCGAAATTCGAGAATTTATGTAATTATCTTAACCATAAGATTCGTTTGGCAGACCAGATATAAACTGATGATGATCATTGAACCATGGTCTTGACCCTAGTCTTATCCCATTGACCATAGGTTAGTTTTGGATCATAGTAGAGATCGATCATCTCAATCGGACGGGTTCGGTGCCTAACACCTTTCGAAACCTGTAACCTGACCCCTTATCCATCTCTCTGATCCGTGGACCGACCCATATCCATTTGGAGTTAATCTTGGTTCTTAGACCTAAACTAGGTGGCGACTCCCTATTCTTTTAAAATTCCCGAGATACGTAGATCGGACCCCTATCCGTTATTTAGCGGACGGTAGGGTCGAGGCGATTTCAAAAGGCACTCTTAAATCACCTCTTTTTTAGAATAGACGTAGTTTATCCTCCTAGTACCGTAGTACGTTGGAGCAGGATCTCGCTTAGGCACTGGTTTTGACCAAGAAGTGCAATTAATGTACTTATATTATCTTTGATATACCTATGGGTACGAGTCAAGAGTTGTAGCTTTCATAAATGGTTTGGCATCCCACGAGGGGATCGACCACGTACTAGTACTACGTTGGCAACGGGACATGTGACTGTGCGGCTTACAATAGGTCAAAGGTTAAGGTCGCCCCAGCTTAGGTGTATCGATATACCTTTCAGAATCACCTGATCAGACGGTACTGATGCCTCAGTTTGATATACCCTAAGGTACATGACTGGAGTTGTGGTTTTCATGAATGACGTCGTATCTCCGAAGAGACCAGGCCACGCACTAGTGTCAAAACAGGGTAGGGTGTGCCCGGGGCCTTTTCAATCCGATCAATTTATGAGTCCATACAAGCAAAGGTATTGAACCATACAAATAAATGCATACAATGAACAAAAAAGATTAAAAACCATCCATACGGTTCAATTTGAGATCAAAGCCCACATCTACTTACATATGTCAATTTAGAATTATAGCAAATCAATAATGAATATGGCATAGTAATTGATCAGGTCTTAATCATCGTTACAAGCACAATTTTTTATTCCAAGCCAAAAGGATTTTTTTTTTTATTATATTTTTATTATGGTCCAATCAGGTCCCTTTTGGGTGACCCAAAATAATTCGAGATTTCGATAAATGTTAAATTGATAATAGACTGACAGTTGTAGGATCAAGAAGCAAAACCCTTTATGATACCCCAATCTTTTTTTGAAAATTAAATAATCCTTCACATATGGGTTGGTGTGTCGCAAGTGACCATTGGTGTGTTAATAACAACTTTCAAAAAAACCCCAAAATCAATCTCTCCTTTATTTTAAACAAATCAATTTTTAAAACAAAATGGAAATTAAAAAAAAAAACAAAACAAAACAAAATGCTGCCCAAAAAATTATTGTCATACCAATTTTTGCACGTTCTCAATCAAAGAAAGTATTAACCAAATTCTGGTATAATGTGCTATATGTAAAAATTGGCGTGACAATAAAAAAGAAACAATCTCCTTAACCTCATTGCAGAAAGACCATAAAACTCACATCACTCCAAAATCAAAACATCTCTCTCAATACCCCTTTCTTCAGATATTTCAGTAATAAAACATTGACCTTAGTGAGCAACGTTAAATAATTCTCAAATCCAAAAAAGAAAGGAAAAAAAATCAAATTGGAGAATACTGTTTCAAACCAGATACCAGTAAGATCAATTAAAAAAAAAACTCCTCTGAAACTCTAAAGAAAAAACTTTGGGATGAATTGAAAGGGATCGACGATTAAGAAGTGAAATTTACTCGGAATTCTGTTATAAATCATGTGGGCACATAAATCCATCTGCCCGAGAGACCACACAAACAGAGTTGAGCTTGCAAATAGCTTTCAAAGCCATTAACAAAGAATATATAAATAAAACGCAGAGAGAGAGAAAGAGGAGCAAGAAGGGAAAACTTCATGGATATTCAAAGTTAAACTCCTTTCACAATTCTAAAGGTAGGCCATTTCAAACGATTTTGGCTTAACTCAATCGCTTACACGGTCGAGTTTGCCTCACTCTTCATTAAGATAAACTTGATTCAAGTTCTTCGAAAGTCCTATTCGTTTTTTTTTTATTGGAGATCGACCCGGACTCCTAATTACTGAATCGGGTTACGATTTAATTCCACTGTGAGATATAGGAATTTCAATCGATAAAACAGAAATATGAGTCTCTCTCTCTCTCAATTGTCTCATCTCAGAAAAGCCGTCTAGGTATGAGTGAACCCATCAAATTAGAATGGCCAAACATTAGGACATAAATCGTTTATTGAACTCCAGCGTAATAGGATCCCTAGAGATCCATTTATGGAGAAGCAAGAGTGGATTTAAGTTGGAAATTTTGTCTCCATGAACTTGAATCAATTTAGATCTTTCTTTGATAAATCCAATGATTTTAGTCGACCAATCAAAACCTTAAACCTCTGATTGTTCAATAGAAAAATTCAAAATTTTCAAGAGAGAATGAGAGGAAGGAAGAACAAGAGAGATCAGAAGGAGAGAAAGAGAGAGACGTCTCTCTGCTACGGTACTCTTCTTTCTCCTTTGAGAAGGAGATAGAAAGTAGAAAACATATTCTTCTGTTAACGGCACACCACTCACCTCATTAAAAGCATTAAGAGTTTAACAATTAAAATCTAATTTTTTTACTAGGGGCACACCATCCCTAAAAACCATAAACACATTGGTGCTTGCTAACAGAACCTAAAAAAAAAATTTATATTTTATTTTTTTTAGTTTTCCTTCTTGCTTTCAATGGGCAGCACACCTAGCATAAAAAATTATTATTTTTCTTTAAAAAAAAAGAAAAATTAACCAACAGATTAAACACTCACTAAAAAATTTAAAAACTGAAAAAAAAAACACTATTCACGGATCAATCACACACACCTAAAAAATATCCCTTTTTAAAAATAAAAAAAAATCTACACACGTTTTTAAAAAAGAAAATTCAATAAAAAGAACATAAAAATAAAAAAAAAATTCGTTGTCCAACCATCATCAATTTATCTTCACTAAAACGCTCTACTTGGGATTTTTCAAATAAACAAACATAAATAAAATAAATCGAACTTAAAAAAAAAACTAGGTCATCTTAGCAATGCTCCCATACTTGGGATTTTTCAAGTTTGATCCTCAATGGTCCCCAGAGGAGTCGCCACTGAAAGTGCCCTCGATCTACTGGGAGCACAGATCCGCTTTTGACCTTTGAGGTTTGGAAGTCGCCACTTAGTTATTATGGTCTAGGAACCGAACATCGACTTGAAACGGATAAAAAAAACAACTAATCTATTAAAAAAATACTGAGTCCGGGGATCACATTATGGGGTTGGAAGGTGTTAGGCACCAACCCCGCCCGGTAAACGTTGGTCTCTACTAATTCCCAAAAACGATTACATTGCGAAAAAGACCTAAATAATAAAAATAAAAAAATAAAAATATTTACCTTTGCAATGCAACGGTTTTGTTCCCTCGGATCTGATAGAACAGCTCCTCGTATGGTACTCCTCGCTTCGTTCTGTCACCGGATTCGCTTCAGACCTCCAAGATGAAATACCTCCTTCTTAGATCTAAATATTTCTGATTTATTTATGGATTTTTAGGTGTTTTTGAAGGATTTCTAGATTTTTTTGAGCTAAAGTTGGGGTATGGATGTTAAGTAAGGAGTTGGGACTTCAAAATTAGGATTTATGGGAGACTAGTGAAGCTTTTTAGTCTATTTTTTCTAGGATTTATTTTTTCATACGAAAATAGGTTGTAGGGACCCCTATTTATAGATTTTTTTGAATGCTTGTTTTGATAGAGTTAGTATTTAATTAGAATTGTTTTAGGTAGAGTTAGTATTTAATTAAAATTATTTTAGGTAGAGTTATATTTTAATTAGAATTGTTTTAAATAGAATTATTGTTTAATTAGAATTCTATTAGAGTTTTGAATTTTAGTCTTACTTGATTGACTTTAAAATTTTGACTTTAGTCTTACTTGATTGACTTTAAGATTTTAGTCATACTTGATTGACTTTAAGATTTTGACTTTAGTCTTACTTGATTGACTTTCATTTTACATTAATTAATGTTTTAATTATTAATTTTGAAAATTTTAATTATTAAAATTGTAAAATTACCGTTTTACCATCGGAGAGGACTTTTTGCGTTTTAAGTTGTTTTTCAATGTTTCAGAATGTTTTGGAATTGATTTTTCGTAAGAAATTCAATGAGAATATTGGTTTATGTCATTATGAAATTTTTTGTGCGACATGATCGTGAATTTTATGAGGGACATTTTCGTAATTTAGTCAAATTTTGTGAAAATTGGTAAAATGGTGTATTTGGTTTCGATTTGTTGTTTTATATGTTTGAAAGGATTTTTCTAAGTATAATGTGGGCTCTAGGGATGTTTTGAGGTTAAGGGTATTTTGGTAATTTGATCATTTTTTAGTAATTTTTATCGTGAAACTTCTTTTTCTCGACAATATGATGATTTCTACGTTTTTGGGGTTATATTTTTCTAGCGTAGCGTGATTTCTAAGATTTTATCAGTTCGAGATACCTCATCTGAATTTTTGAAACATATCAGTAACAAGTAAAGCATTGGAATAAACATCCATTATTGGGAATCGTTGCAATCGGGTTGACGAGTTGATTAATCAGGCGAACGCAAAAATGAGGTGTCTACACCTATCATTTCACCTTTATACATGTCACTCCTCTACTCACTCTCCTAAAAATATTTTTCATTTTCTCACCTCTATTTACCAAAAAATCAAAGATCAAAAAATGTTTTTATGGTTTCTTCACAAATGTCACATTTACCTTCATACAAATAAAAAATCCAAAAAAAAAATAACATATACTTCATGTCCATTCTCTTTATTGTTAAGGTTGGATCACTTTATCCTTAAATTTTTTTAAAAAACTCTATAAATACCCTTATTTTCAATGAACAAGGCATGCTCTCAAACCCTTATCTCTCAACCTAAAGCTCTATCAAAATTCCTACTCATTCTCTTATCTCTAATTTTCAACTCAACAATTCTCATTTCCTACCCTCAACTAAATCATCTAACCTTTAAGTTCATCTCTCAAGGCTCAAGCTCATTCAAAACTATCAAGGGACAATGTGGATTAGGATATAGTTTCTTTTTAAGTTTGCATTTTCTTCTCCTATCATTTTCTTTTCTTTTCTTTTTAAAAGCTTTTAGGATGTAATAGAGAACACTCTTTCATCCTGAGTAAATTGAAAATCAACCTTGGGCATGAAATACTTGAGGCAGTTTGATCGAAAGGATAGAGGTTAAAGTCCTTTTTACCCATTTCCTTTCATGCAACATATGTTTACTATGCACACATACCACACATGCTTGGCCATGATAAGAAATGCATAACTCTCTCAATATGGTTGAAACATTAAGTTTTTAGTCAAATATGCATGCATTACGGTTATGAATCTAAGAGAATTCCATCCATGAAATTTTTCTAAAATTTTAAACCAACATTTCAATGTAAAATGTGATGACACCATGGGATATCCTCTTCTACAGAAGATTTCTCAAGTCAACACTAACATTAAAACTTCTTTCAAGAATGTACATACTCACCATATACACACACCCACTTCATGCATCTTATGCATTTTTGTTGTTATGTTAATCTTTTAAAAAAATAGTCAAATTTACAAGGTAACCACCTTAGGTGGAGAAAATTGAGTGTTTAACACCTTCCCCATTCTCTAACTGAATCACCTTACCTTGATCTTAGGTAGATCACACATTTTCCATGATTAAGAGTTACTAAAATGTCATGAAAAATGACTTTTCTTAAAAATTAATTCGAGTGCCCATTCACACTCATTTTCAAAAAAGAATGATGGCGATTCCAAATACCGTAGCATTAATGTTCAAAGATGAATATTCTCATGTCTACAAATTGGGTACCCAATGACACCCTTGGACTATTTTCTTTATAATACATTATTGAGTCATGTTGGAGTGAAATCAAGGTTGGACCTCACATCACACTAGAGGTGTCAATGGGTTGGTTTTGATTCGATTCCTGTGATATTTGGATCATAACTTTTATATTTTATTGGTTTCGATTCTTGTCGGTTCAATTCCATTTTTAAAATAAGTGGAATCGGAATCGGAACCATGAAAAATCACAAGTACCTATCGGTTCCAATTCTCAAGAATCGAATGAGAAAAATTATTTCAAAATCATTATAATAAAAATTTCCTTACAAAAAATAACATATTATTTGTAAAGTTTCAACTTAATAAGTTTCACTAAAATGATGATTTAATGATTTTTATTTTCAAATATTAAAATGTATTTCCTTTACAAGTAATAAATTTAAAAAGAAATGACTCATCTTAAGTTCAAATATTTAGTTTATATAAAATTTAAAGAATTTTATATCATATATGTTAATTTTAAAATATAGGATTACCTTGAATCATGTTTAATGTAAAAATAAGTGACAAAATAAATCGATTCCGGATATTTGTAGGTATGCATCGGATATAATCTAATGATTTCGGATTCTATTGGTTCGGTTCCATATTAGACCCGACTCTAATCGACTCCAATAAAAAGAGAATTGAAACTCGTGTTTTCGATTTTGATTTTGATTCTGGTTCGGCTCCGGGTAAATGGGTACACATTGACACCCCTACATCGCACACTCAATCCTGAGGTCACATCAGCATTATTCTCACATACAACCACGTCAGCAACGTGAGAATCCATATCAATTTTGAAGCACCAGGTCCATCACTTTGCATATTTAGATGCTTCGAATATTTAAATGCTAGCTTCCACTTCTACAAAAATAAAATAAATGCAAGAATCAACTTGACTTGATCGTTTTTCTTTCATCATTCATTTGGTTAACGTAGTCATGGCAGACACCCACGAGGAAGAACTCCTTGACGTTCTAACAGAAACAGGTCAGAAAACTGGCATCTCCAAACCCAGGTGATTTCTCTATCCTTTTCCATCACTTAGCACTCTAATTGTTTCTGCTCCAATTCCTCCAAATATCTACTTCAAACCGATCTCTGCAAGGTTTCTCATTGATTTTTTGTTGAAATTTCAACCCTACATAAATTTCCTTATTATAGGATTGGTTGAGCTAGGGTTAGTTGTTAATATTAAGATTATGAATTATGAATTTGAAATTGAATTTTGTTCTTTTAATTTTAAATTAAAATTGAATTTTGTTGCTTTAGGATTTGTTCTCTAAATAAGCAATGTCTTTTCATTGAAGACCAATCGGAAAAATTAATAGAATATTTTGGATTTAGGAGATTAACCATCATGAATTGGTCTCGGTGATTTGTAGGAATGTTACAGCTCAATTCTTAATATCATAGTTTTAAATCCTGTTTTTGCCGAGTCATCTCCGTTTTGGACGATTTTTAATCCCACTCAGACCTGGGAACTAGAAAAAAGAAAAAAAAAAGGGATGCAGAAGTTAAATCCTGGTTTTGGCGTCTTTCACGAATGATACTGAGATGACTTGGGTGAGTCATCGTGGTATTGAACAATTTTTAAAATCTTGCTTTATATGCCATTTGTGTTAGATAAGATAAGGTTCAGAGTTGGTAGAATACTTTTGTGCGTTGATTAGTTAAAAAGTGAGCCATATTTAGGTATGTGATAACTATTTTGTGTATGAGTGTTCAACATCACTTATGCTTCAAGAAATTCCATGGACATATCATCTTCCATAAAAGCTAACCTGAATTTGCTACTCTTCTTGTTGCTATTGTTATGCTTTTTTCTAGACATAAAACATTTTTGCTACTTATGTAGAGATCATGTACATAGAGATGGAGATTATCATCGAGCTGTTCATGTATGGATATTTGCCGAGAGTACCCAAGAGTTGCTTTTGCAGCGACGTGCTGACTGCAAGGATTCATGGGCAGGCTTATGGGATATCTCCAGTGCTGGTCATATATCTGCTGGTGATTCGTCCCTTGTAACGGCTAGGTATAGCTAAATCCATCCACTATATGCTTAGAGATGATATTTTCTTTGTGGAGATGAACTGGCACTTGGGGAAGGAGTCTTTTAGGAGTTTCTTTTTTGTATATATAACAAAAGGGAAATGTTCAGCACCTTACATTTTGCTCTACGTGTTTTGCCTTAGAGGGGTTAGAGGTTTTGGAATGGGCTGATTTCTGAAACTTCTAACCCCATCAAAAGTGGTTTACAAATTATTGACGGTCCCACGATTCTTTAACTTGTAAACTGAGGTTATAAGTTTAAGAATGGGCTGATTTTTGTAAGGATAATCTTCTCACCATAGAGATCATCCTCACAAAAAATCAACCCATTTTGAAACTTCTAACCCGTATGTTGAACTCGAACTCCAAACTGTTGCTTGTTGTGCTACCGAAATGGTGAGACTGCAGAAAACCTTCTCTTGCATTGTGCTATGGTGTGTCATGGTTGGTATCATTTCCTTGACCTTTTTGGTATAGTGGGCTGTTTGCCAAGGACCACAAGGAGAGCTATTTAGTTCTTGGATGAATTGGGGTTTCTCCTTAAGAAGAACTTTGAAGTGGATCTTGTGGAGCCTCCTTCCCTTTGCTATCTCTTGGGGGTGGTGGAAGGAGAGGAATACACACACTTTCGAAGGAAAATAGCTGCAGTTAGAGGATCTCATTTTGTCTATTTTGGGCTTGCTAGTTTTTTGGGGAAAGGTTTTCAAGGAATTTAAGGGTATCTTTTTTGAGGACTTCATTGTAAGATGGGAGTACAATTGTAATTTGGAGGCAGTTTAGAGGTTTTTTTTTTCTTTTCTTTCTCCTCTTTTGATAAGTTCTTGTATTTAGGAGCCTTCTCGTCCCCGTCTTTTCTTTCAATGAAATTTTAACTTATCAAAAAATAAAATGCTGTACACTTCATGGTGGCCAAGTCAACCTACCAAAGGTACTTTTTTTTTTTTTTCCGATAACCAAATAATTTTATTAACGGGAGGACATGGAGTCCTCTAAAAAAGAGACAAACACAAAGATACCTACTAAAGATACATAACTGCGAAGAACTTTGTAGCCTCCCCTGTTTACAATTATGTCCACTCTTACAAAGAATCCTAATTTAGCAATTTATAAAATGGGCACTTTAAATTTGTGCCAGTGACACTTGTCCATGAGGCAAGATTTCAAGTGATAATCATCCATAATTATTTCTTTAGCAACGTCTTATTTTAAGTCGTCTTCTCAACCCAGACCCACATACTTAGGCCTATACGTTAACTTCGTTTTTGTGATGAGATTTCTTCTTTACTCCTCGCCCATTTCACAAGAAGTTTCTTTGAATTTTTTACAATTGAAGCACGCATCTTAAAAACAGACATGAAATAAATTGGCTTACTAGGAAGATTGCCTTTTAATCAATTTCGTTCTACCCTCAAGTGAGGTAACTCTTCTTCCAATAAAATAGCCTCCATAGCAAGCTAGCTTGTTAAATTTATTTACTCACTTTGTCTAGATATATATTTGTTTCAATGATAGTCAGCTCATCACAGCCTTACTGAGAACAAAAACCCACTTCACCTGTTTTCCTGCCCAAGAAAATACTCCATTGTGGCAGCATAATTTCTACTAATGGATGTTTTCACAAAGAAGCTAATTCTGTTGTCAGAATACAGATATGGGAGCTCTTTCGATTTATATTTGATTGTTTCTTCTACAAACATAATATAAAAGGAAAAAAGAAGAGTTATTCCATTTTAACTGTATTTAATATTTCAAAAAAAAAAAAAAAAAAATCAACATATTTTCTGCAGATTTAATTAAATCATGTTCTGTTTTGGGCAACTATGCCAATTTACTTAAAGAGTGGATGCAACAAAGAAAATTATAAAATTACTTAAAGTATTAACTTATTTCCACTTTCTTTCATTTCCATATTAGTAATTGATGGGTTCTTCTAGTTTGCAATACGTTGTTTTACTTAAAAGAGGTTTTATACTTGAACAATATTAATATTGTTTTAATATGTCCAGTTTTAAAGTTTCATTTCTGTATTGTAGATTTTTAATTAAAATTTTGCATGTTTCCAGGAGGGAGCTTGACGAAGAGCTAGGGGTAACTCTTCCGAAGGATGCATTTGAATTGATATTCATTTTCCTTCAAGAGTGGTTGGTAGACCCACTATTATATGTTGATGTTTAATATTTCTTTATGCAACATGGTTTTATACTATTATATGGTTAAATAAATTTCACATTATGCCCTTAATATCCATTCATATAGTTCCGTTCTTTTGTTTTGAACGGTATATTCTTGGGAAGAGTTTTGTTCATTTTATTAAATTTTGGAATAAAATGCATAATTTTAAGTAGTTTAAAGTTTCGTACCATCTTGGAATGTTTTAGCCTAGACATTGGTTTCGGTCAAGACACGAATGGAAACATTGACCTAAAGGATTGAATGTCTTAGGAATGGTTTCTTGAAATGTCTCAGTTTTCTTCCAGACCGAGGCATCGCTTTGAGACAAGATTTTAAGCATTGCTTCAGTTAGTGATAATTTCACAATGTGCAATGATTTCTTTTAAGCACAAGTTTATTAGTATGCATTATTCTGTTTCTTGCATGATTTTTGAAAGTAGAGTCTTTGCAATTATGGTTCAAAGTTTCATTCTTTTTTCAAAGGTTTCTACCAAAACATTTTGGTTCTTTGATGTGCCGGGATGAAACATTGCTACATTACTTACTATTTCTCTACTGTCCCATTTCATCATCTATAACTAACAGTTGGCCACCATTTTTAGTGAAATGTTGCACATGCTTCCTCTAAGTAGGGGTTCAACATTGTTCAGTTTGGGGCCAAATTAGAACCAAACCGACATAGGTCGGTTCTATTCAATAAGAACTAGAATTGAACCAAATTTCCCATAGAATCGAATTGAACCAAACCGAACCGAATCATATTAAGAGCATCTCTAGCAGACTCTTTAAAGTCTATTTGCTCTTTACTTTAAAAAGTGAAAGTTGAAAAACGGTCTCCAAGAGACTCTTTAAAAGCAAATTTTAAAATAAAGAGGGGGACTTCCACTCTCTGCATGTAGAGAACCTCCAAGACTAGCTATTTTAATGTTAAAAAATGAAAAAACATTTTCCTGAAATCTTACTAAGTGTCATTGGGCCCACATGGATTACCACATTGGCAATCCTACACAAATTCCTTTTAGATTTCATGGAAATTTTTTTATGAATTAAAAAAAAAAAAAATGAATATTGAGCTTGATCCAAAGTGTTGAAAATAGAGGGTTACCAAATTCCCAAAACTTAAAATTAAAATTTAACGGTGAAAGATAATATTTTTTTTCAAATTCTTAGAATTTTATTCTCTACAAGCCTGTGGTATCAGATCATGTTTTTGGATGCCAAGATGTGAGTTCATGACTCTTAATAGGATTTAAGTAGGTTTTAACAAATATTTATTTGAAAAGTACAATAATATTAAATGTAAGAATAAAGAAAGAATTGTTGAGTCTGTTGGAGTTGGGATCAAATTTTACACTAGTTAAAATAACTTTTGTTACATTTTTTTTTAAAAAAAAAATACAAAAAATGCTCTTTATTTAAAAGAACATTGTTGGAGATGCTCTAAGATCGGTTTGGTTTGGTTCGGTTTTGTGGGTTGTCAATATCCTATAAACCTACTTGGAAGCAACATATGTTTAATGAAAAAAAAATTAATAAATAATGAACATGAATTTTCATATAATAAGTCATTAATCTATCCAAAAAAAGAGTCATAAATCGATCTATATAAAAGAGAATTAATCATCTATGTCCTAACTCCTAAACAGTGGTAAGGTTCTATACATGTCTTGAACCTAGAACCAAACCAAATTGATTGGTTCTCCATTTTCTCAACCCAAAACCGAAGCACAACTTGTTTCAAACCGAACCAAACCAGTCCAAAGCTATCAGTTTGGTTTGGCTTGGTTCTCGGTTTGAACCGTACCAAGTTGCGCCCCTACATCTAAGTATATGCTTTGCACAGACCTTAACTACTTTCAATCATGAACTCTGCCAAACAGTTAATGAGCACTTGAATACTATGTAAATGTTTACAGTTTCTTGTTTCAAATTGTTAATGCAGTGTTATAAATGATGGAAAATTTATCAACAATGAGTTCAATGACGTATATCTTGTAACAACTTTGGCTCCAATTCCTCTGGAGGCTTTTACTCTTCAGGTGAGAATATCATATTGATTATCAACAAAAGTGCTTTCTGACCTGCCTCTACAATGCAGTTGGTTAGTTCTAGAATCTGTAAGATTTATCGGTTACACTTCTTAATTCAAAGTAATAAACACTTTACCAAATTATTTCTCTATCTTATTGACAAGGTATTTAATTTTAATTCTCATATGTTGGTAGTTCGGTAGTTCACATTCACAATTGCTTATCAGGGCTTTCACTGAATTAGTTAGTCTATGAATTTTGCAACTATTTTTTGGTATTTTGATGCATTAAGCTATGTTCGTTAGTCATTAAATTCCGAGGATCTCCTGTGCTTGGAGGCATAGTGACAAAGTAGGGGTTACAAGGGAAAGCTTCAGAAAAAGTCGGCAAAACATCAGATTTTTTTATATTAATTATGGCAATAGTATTACCATCGGGCTACTTTTTCCTTTTTCGCTTTTGTTCTTTTGATGTCAAATAAACGATTTATGTTTTTTTATTTAAAATTTTTTTTTTCAATGGGTAAGCTGGACTTGAACCCACGACCTCGAAGTTGCTTTGCAATGCGTAAAACCAACTGAGCTATGGGTCAAATAAATGATTTTATGTTGGTGGATTTCTAGAAATTTCCCTTCAAGTCTTAGAGGTGCTTATATTTGTTTTAACTTCCAACTTAAAATTGCTCATTTTTTTCATCATGATTATAGGAACATGTGATTGTTTTCATGTAGTAAATTCTTTTTTAATTAACTATAAAATAAAACTAGATATTGTCGTCTTTTTTATTTGGTAGGAAACAGAAGTTTCTGCTGTTAAATATATCTCTTGGGAGGAATATCAAAACCTACTTGCAAAAGAAGACCCCGAATATGTCCCTTATGATGTTAGGGGACAATATGGTCAACTATTTGACGTACTTTCAAAAAGGTAGACCACTGACATCCATCATAGAGAACTTCATTTTCTTTGGTTGCATTTAATGTTGTAATTTTGTAAATAATTTTAGTAATCTCTCTTATCTGTGACCACCCTCTTTTGTAATTCTTTCCTTTTATGTAAATTCATGGCCATGCTGGATTTTGTATTTTGAAGTTTTCTAAATGTGGTACAGAAAACAAGGATCTTCTTGTGTGGTATGCTAGAGACTAAGTTTAACACATCTATGTACCAACAATCAGTTAACACCAATTGCACTCCAACCTAAATGTGTTTAAAAAAAAAAAAAGAAAATTACATCATATCCCTACTTGTTACACCCAACGAAAGAATTTTATACCAATACTAAAGTTTAAGAACCCATCATTCGAGGAAGCTTTGAAAACACTCTTTTTGACTATTGCCTTTATTGGTCTTCTTGGATATGGTCAAAAGATTATCCTTTGTTATGATCGCATGAATTGACTTTTCAAAATACATATTAGAAGAATAGCGTTAAGTAAAAAATGGATGAGACAGTTCGGATTTGTGTTTCGATAGCATTTTTTTCACCCTTGAGAATGGTACTTCAACTAACTATTTGGAAGCTATAGAAGACAAAGGAGATTGTCTTTTTCTCCCTTCCTTTTCATCATATTAGTGGAGGAAAACAGTTTATGTGGAGATCCATTGTAGCTTCAAGGACAGACATGTTACTGGGACAACAATTCCCTTAACCCATATTGATTGGCTAAATCCTTGATGCCAAACTTTTTTCATGGGAATAAGGAAGGAGTTGTTAAGAGTTTTATTCGGGACGGGTTGAACTTTTTAGGTGGGGGATGAGAATAATCAGGTATATCTATAAGGATGAAAGAAATCTATATGGAAGATAAGTGTGGGTTATGGCGTGATGATTTCTCCGCAAACCTAGTACGATTAACATCGAGTCTGCAATTTTTTATGTGCTTGTTTTCCTTGGGGTATCTCGACCTCCTTCTAATAGAAACTTTACCCATAAAAAGTACATTGAGGCCGCAATAAAAGAGATGGCTACCGACTACCAACCCCATGGAGAAGATCAAGCTCATACCATTCAACAAAGAGTTGTTTTCTTCACAAATAACGTATCACACTTTCTTTACTTCTACGAAATAGGTTTAAATCGGGTTGGGGACAATGTTGCTTTGCTTCAATGGTGGCTGAACGCATACACTTTCTCGAAATTTATTTTGCTAGGCAATGATAAAAAGGGTGAAGTTCCCCTCTTGAGTTTAAAAAAAAAATTAAAGTCTCCTTATGTTTCAAACTGGTGACGCACTCCCTTGACTTTGGTCTTCTATGAGAGACTAACAAGAGATACCCTTATCTTAAACTTCTTGTCCAAAAGCCTTATCCCCCCTCCCCCCTCCCCAACAACAAAAACATCGCTTCCAACTTTTAGGGTAGATATTTTTTTCCTTGTCTTCAATTTCAAGATTCTATCTCTTTAAACCTTCAAACATTAAGAAAGGAATATGGGCTTTTTGGGGAGGTTAAAGATGGGCTTTTGGGAAGAACAATAAATTGTTTTTGTCCAAAGATTGAAGACAATGGGTTAAAAAGGTTTTAAAAATAATGCTCTAGAGGTTGATGAGTGTTCATCGTTTGAATGGAAAGTGGATAAGGTCTTGTATACATGGATAAATTAGCGGGGTGACTAGGATCCGAAGTTCACTCAGATTAGCAGTGTAATCGTATGGTTATCATTTGGTTGAGGAAGAGACAAGGTAGGACTGATGGAACTTGAACCAAGAGGGATGTGAGAGACTAGGTGGTGGAGAGTGAGATTGAGAGGGAGAAAGAGAGTTGGTGCTTTTGAGGGTCTAATGATAGATGTCCGATTTGAGGGACCACTTCGGTTTATATAAATGAGATTTTTCTCTCACTGTTTGAGCCAAAGGGTGGTAATCGAGATGACAAATGGGTAGGCAAGACAAGTCATTGTCCTAGTCAAAATTCCAAGTCAAAATTCCATCTATTCCTTCTTGTATTAGCAAGAAGGTTAATCTATGAAAGCCAAGTCAATCTGGGGAGGCTGCAAAGGGTGCTATAAGTAGCGTTGAAACTTTTGTTTTGCAAAGTAGAAACTCCCGTTTTGCAAAGTAGAAACTCCCTAGGCTTTATATGTCTGTCCATCTGTCAACCTCGATCTCTTACTTAAGGCCCATCGAACCCTGTTCTCGTAATATTCCCCATTAGCTGGTTAGTTTTGGACTTTTGGTCATGCACGCCAACCATCTATTACATGAGAGTCACTTGATGTGAGTACTCTGTTAGCGTGCTACTATGGTTGAGGCGTGGTGCTGATGTGGCAAATAATTGTGTCTTTAGCAGACCTAGTTGTTGTATGGTCATGGTAGTGCGGCCTCGTGCTGATGTGCATAACTTGCTGGCCTCTGTACGTCCTGGTTGGCATCCTCGAGATTCATGTCAATCTAGATTCAAAGACACCTATCAACATTAAAAGGTTTAGGACTGACCAGCCAGGAGGTAGTAGATGTATAAAGTGAAAGATTCGAGGTTGACAGATGTATAAAGTATGGGAGGTTTTTGTTTTCCATGACAGAGGTGTCAATGGCTCAGCACTGTTGACAACATCCTTAATAGCCTCTCGAGATTGACTTTGTTGTCCTAGGTTGACTTTCCTATTGACACAAGTAGGGATAGAAGGGAAGTCAGATTGGGATAGTTACTTGTCCTACCTACCCATCTGTCACCTCGATTGACACCCTTTGTCTAAGATAAGGAGAGAGAGATCCTCTTTTTATAAATCCAAGTGTTCCCTTAGATGTGACATTTATCATTAAACCCTCAAGAATACCAATTCGCTACACATTTTCTTGGTCCCCACAACTCTCTCTTTTCCCCTCTCATTTTCTCTGTCTACCACCTGGTCTCTCATACCCCTTTTGGTTTAGGTCCTATCAATTCTACCTTACTTCTTTCTCATCCAAATGGTGATCATATGACCACACCATTGGTCTGAGTGGACATCAGATCCTAGTCACTCCACGAATCTATCCATATGTGTCAGGCCTTATCCACATTTTGTTCTAACGGTGAACAACGAGGTTGGGTACAATGGAATTTTTTTTTTTTGGAAGAAAATTAAGCCTTTTTGGCAAGAGGTTGAAGATGAGGGCATTTTGGTATATTGTACTTTATTGGTAGCAATTTGGTGAGTTGGCATAGTAAAAAGCAAAATGAGGTTGCACGTTCCAGTGTTAAGGTAGAGTACAAAGGCTATGGCTCACACAACATGTGAGATGTTTTGGGTTCAGTCTCTATTCAAGGAGATGAGAGTTTAGGTTCCTTCCCCTATTTCTATGCATTGTAATATTTGGCGGCCAACTATATCGCTAGCAACCCAATTTTCATGAGAGGACAAAACATATTGAGGTGGATTGACATTTTATTTGTGATATGATGTTGACCAAGTAGATTATTACTCCGTACATCAAGTCAAAAAATAAGTTGGGGGATGTCCTCACAAAAGCATTGCTTAGGAGTTTATCTTCTATATTATGTACCAAGTTGGGCATGTTTGGTTTGTATGCTCCAGCTTGAGGGGGAGTGTTAGAGGTCTAGATTTATTTTATTTTTATTATCTTTATTTTTATGAGATATTTAGTATTGGGTCCATAAGCCCATAACTTATTGATGTAAGTGCCCCCCACCCACCCCCCACCACACACAACTCTTCAACTTCACACACTTCAATAGCTCAACCACTGATGTGGACAATAAGCCAATTGCTGTAAGTAGTATATGATTTCTTTTCTCATTTGGATGAAATTGTGCAATACTTCTCCAGGGATTTAGATGCCTTCCCAATCATGCTTTGCACAGTCATTGTATTGGCTACTTGGGCTTATCTTGCTTTTTATTAACTTCATTGATCGAGTCAATCATATTCCTATAGTTTAACAAGATTCCTCCTTCCTCTCGTAATTCAGCATGAAGTACCTTCCTCAATAGAGCCCCCATTGTAATACGGTGTTGAGGAGGTGGATAAGGTCTTCTCTCACTTGGAATGAGGATTCATCAATGATGACTCCAATTTCCACCTAAATCAAGTCTATGGTCATTTGGCCCTTGTTACACCAAAATATCAAGAATAACGAAATTAGAAAAAGGTTTAGTGGTTAGAGAAAAAGATGTAATTGATCAAAGAAGGAGAGAGAGAGAAGCAATCCCTTTGAAGGAAGAAGGTTGGATTGCCTATTTTGCGAAGGGGTTAGGTATATCTAGGAAGGTGGAAATCTCCCCTCTTTTTTCTTGTGTCTGTATGTCTCAAACTAGATAGGCATTGTACCATCACCTAGGTTAGGTACGTAGTGTCGCAATCATTTGATAGTTCAACAAGGAAATTTATGCTATGCACGACTTGCACTAAGTTGTAAGACATTCCAGAGTTTGTCAGTGCTGCTTACCGATTAGGCAAACGTTAGGGATACTTTGTAACACCCCATCCAAAAGTGTCAGCCACTATATTTGCCCCTTGGTGCCAGTGAGGCAGTGACGTACCTTGGGTAACCTATTTTCTTCTTTGACACCCCTATGAACCTTCCAGGTGGAAGCGGTCTTTCTTGGCAGAGCCTTCTTTTTCCCAACAAACCTTTACCTTATTTAGCTTCCTTGATTTGGCGGAGTTCCCAATGGCTAGGTCAATGATGACACCTTCCTGGTATTAATGTCATCAAGCATTAGTCAATACCATTGAGAATGGTATCTACAAGCATCCTCATCCACACCTTACCCAAATATTGGGATCAACAACAGGAATCATTTTTCTTCCTTCAACTCTTTCTAGAACTATATCTTCTGTCTTGGCATGCTTATGTAGATCTTCTCTTCTTATCCATGTAATTATTGACCTTATTGCTGTTTTAGAGCGTTCTACTTGTGTTAAAGTGCTCCTTGTCAATAGTGTTATCATTGGTCTTTAATGTATTTGCCCAAACCATCTCAATTGATTTCTTGTATTTTGTCCTTTCTTGGTGCTCTTTATTTAATCTCCTATGAAGGCTATTCCCATATTCCTTGAATGTACTCGCTTCTAATTATATTTGCTAGAAATACCACTCATCCATCTCAACATCAACATCTCCGTTGCTTTCATTCTACGAACAAGTTCCTCAAACATTAAGCTCCAAAAGCATGGTTGCTTTTCTTATTACTGCCATATAGAATTTTCCTTTTAGTTTTATTTGTGCTGTATAGAAAGCTAGTCTCCACTTAATACTAATTCTATGGTCATATCTTTACCAATATCCCTATCTATATGGATGGTTGAACCTAAATATTAGTAGTCCCTTTGGGCCACTTCTTGCAGATCAATTTAACATGCTTTCCAGTTCTCTTCACTATGGGTGTGCTTGGTAATGTTGCACTGCATGTATTTTTCTCTTTTTCCTACAGCAACAAAGGCTTATCCCAAAGATTTGTGGTTGGCTAAGCGGATCCTGTTGCACTGCATGTTTTTTGTCCTGTTTGAACTTAATCCTGAAACTCTCAGTTTCTAAGGCATCTATCCATAAAGATAGTTCCTATTTAGCAGGGCTTTTCTAGCTTTGTTCATTTTTAACATTTAAATCAAAACTTAATCATTACCCCCACCCCAAAACAAAAATCTGACATTATACATCTTGTGAACATGAACAAATCACTTGCATACACTACCCATGCACCCACTTCTCTTCCAACATTCAGTTATATTTTATGCAAATGATGTAGCTCTTACCAGTAAATGTTTTTGAGGATCCGCATTTTTTTTCTTGGTAAGTAATGTGTTCCAAGGAAAGGCTTTATTCTTAATAATGTAATCTGTTATTTTCACTTCACCAAATGCATTGCTAAATTTTCATTTAGAATTATATTGTTTATGTGAAATGATCTTTTGTTCAAAATTGTTCAAGGTATAAAGAGAACATGGGGGCACGCCATCTGGCTATTCAAAAACAACTTGATTGTTATGCTCCTATCCGTTTTGACATAGAGGTGAATAGCTTTTTCTCTTGCTTTCTATGTTGACTTTTTCACCTTATAATCTCAAGTTGATATAAGACTGAAGTCATTTATTGAACTAGGCTGTTTTGTCGTTATTATTTAATTTCCTAAAAAGATGTTAATGTTGTCTAGCTTATTGTGCCCTTGTAAGATATTTTGTCTGGTTTTATAGCACACGATGAGCACATAATACCCTAGAAGTGCTTGTACTACAAAAACGACACAAGACTGTTGTAGAATAGTTCACAAACACAAGAACATGTGTAAAGAGATCTGAAGTTTCTCCCCCAAGATCCAAACTAGGTCTCTAAAGTGAATTGCTTCAATTCTAAAAACATGAATGACATGCCTACTTTATTATGAAATACACTGAGGCTACAAGACCCTAATACCCCTCATTTGTAGTATGTAGATTAAGAGTTTGAGAAGGAGAATAGAAGAAGAGATTAGAGAAACGTGGGAGCAAGTTGAAATCGACTCCAACCCTAGCCGCACAACTATTATATATCACAACGAAATAACAAAAGAAAGAAAAAGATAATACTACCCTTACTAATAATAACTTATTAATCCTAATACTCCTCCTCAAGCTGGAGAATATATATCATATAATCCCAACTTGTTACAAATATAGTCAACCCTACCAACCCAATGACTTAGTAAAAAAATCCACAACTTGATCTTCAGACTTCACATAAAGAGTAGCAATTTCACCATTTAGGTGTTTGTCACGAGCAAAGTGACAATCAACTTCAATATGCTTTGTCCTCTCATGAAACACATGATTATAAGCTATGTGTATGGCTTCCTAGTTGTCACAAAATAGACTTACAGGTAATTCTACTTTAAAGCCCATTTCATGAATAGGTGCACTTATGGGTTTCACGACCTCCACTTCGACCTCCTCGGTAATCTATACCACCACCCTTGCCACCTTTACCACAACCCCTTCGACCACCACGAGTACCACAACCAAGGCTTCCTCGATCTCTAGGAACCACTAAAACTGATTGATCACCACTAACATTGCCACTATCTGATATTGTGGCTCTCTTAAGTTGAGAGAAAACATTTGTAGGAAATGGAAGATCCTGACTACCCAGGATTTGAGATCTATCTACCTCGTACTTTGGTTGAAGAGAAAAGTGGAATCAAATGACATCCATATCTTTCCTCTGTTTCTGAATCATGCGAATATCACTAGTAATAGGTTGGTACTGATTAAGTTTTTCACGCATTCACATGATAGAGGCAAAAACTTGCTTTATGGTCTTGTCATCTTGTTGCAAAGAAAAGTGCTCTTGTGTGAGCTCATAAGTCCATGTGATATTATTTGATCTAGAATACATGTGTTTTACCCGTTGAGGTGTCAAGGAACATAAAGTTTACATTGATTTGCGGTTCCATATTGTTCCACAACAATGTCACAATCTAAGTATCTCTTTGCTCCCATACATCTGTAACATTCGGATCTTTAGAAGTTGGCTTATCTGTCAACAAGTGACTGTGTTTTCCCTTTGCCTTCAAAAGTACCTTTATTGCTTTAGACCACTAAATGTAATTGCTTCCATTAAGTCTGATGGAAGTTATCTGAAGCTTTACAAGGCATTGCGAAATCCCCAAATTTGTTTTCTGTTCCATAAATTAACCATGAGAACACAATAAAATTGGATTCAGAGGTTTTCAGATATTTTTGTGAATGATTTTCTATTGGCTGAAAATATCGTTGGCACTAATTCCTTATAGTCAAGATCTGCGAAAAACCTCTAAAAAACAAAGAGATATCTCTCTTAATGAAATCACACCATCCAAAAAATTGCAGAAACTTATTGGAAATATGTAGTTTCTTTTTATATTTATTTCTATTTTTTTATTGTTAGTTTTCTATGTAAGGGCATTTATGTCTATTCTCACTTTAGTTAATATATATATTTGTCAAGCTATCATTATGAGACTTGATAAATCTCTTCTACAATTCTTCTTGGTATTAGAGCCCCTAGAGAATCCAATGTCTCCCTTCTTGGGTTCCTCTCTTCGCTTGTTTTTCTCTTGAAGTTCTTTGTCTCTTCTCTTTCCTTCTCCTCTTCTTCCCTCCCCTATTCTTGGATTTTTTGAGACCTACTGACGTAGAGCAGCTTTGTTGGAAGGTCTCCCTTTCAGGGGCTTCTTTTATTTATGTTCTCCTAATCACATGTTGCGATAGGATTTTTTATCAATGTTTCACATGCTGCAATTAATTTTCTGCGCTGTGTTGTTTGCGCTATGATAGGGTTTCTACCTTGTGATAGGTCTTTTGGTTTGTCTTCTACCCTACGTTAGGGTTTGTGTTTGAGATAAGGTGATTGGAAGATTGCCTTGCGATAGCAAAAGGGTGCTGTTGAAGGTTTTTTTTGCCCAAGTTGGAAACAATTTTGCCCTACGACAGCAACTTTGGGAGACTTTTTGTCTTGCGATAGCAAATATACCTTTTTCTGCCTAGTTGGAGACCATGATTGGTCTCTGACCTAGTTGCTGCCCTACGGAAGCCTTTTTAGGCCTTACGACAATAACCTTGGGAGATTTATGGCCTTGCAACAGCTACTGGAGAACACGATTGGTCTCTGAACTTGCTGCTGCCTTACGGAAGCCTTTTGAGGCCCTACGACAACAACCTTGGGAGATTTACTGCCTTGCAACAGCACGTGGGGAAGTGTTTCTGCCCTACGACATCAACAAAGGTCTGTTTGGGAGGTTCTTTGCCTTGCGACAGCAAGTACAGAGGTTATTTTTGCCCTTTGACAATATCTGTTGGACTGCTATTTCTGCGACTTCTAATTTCTAATTTCGACTGCTGCTTGGGTTGCTTGTTGCCTTGCAAGAAGGTTGAGGTGTTGATTCTCTTGGTCTTGGATTGGTTTTACATGTCATCTCCTTTCAATCCAAATATTTTTTAAATTCTTTTTTATTGTGAGCGATGACATCGACTCTAGAAATCAAGGATTCCAACACTATTCTCAGGACAAATTCTTCTGCTTAACATATTATCAATGCCCGATTTGATGGTTGTAATTTTCAGTCATGGTCTCGATCTGTGAGACTTTATTTGGGTAGTAGAGTTAAATCTAGTTGGCTGTTGGGTACTATTCATAAGCTACTCCTCACTGATCCCAAATTTGAACAATGGGAAATCGACAACTGCACTATTTTTGAGTGGCTATTTAATTTCATGGAGCAATGTATCTATACCATGTTTATGAATCATGATACTATCTCTTCCTTGTGGTCAGCCCTTACTTAGACATATACGTATGCTAGGAATGACTCACGAATTTATGAATTGTATTGAGACATTGCTCAGGCTACCCAAGGCTCTTAGAGTGTAACTGATTATTTTTGGTTTCTTCAGTCCCATTGGGAGGATCTCTTCCATTATGAGTCTATGACTAAGTTGTCTCCAGAGACAGCAGAGTATGTGGTCAAGAGGATTACTCAACACTAGACATATCAGTTTCTCATGGGTTTACGTCCTGAGTTTGAAGCACTTCGGACTCAGATTCTCAATACCACTCCTTTTCCTTCATTATTTGCGATATTTGCGGCCATTGATAATGATGAGCGTTGTTGTATAGTTCTCTTTTAGACTCAGGCCCCTGGTATACTTTTTGCTTCAGCCACAAATTAGATGGCTCTAGCAGTCTATTCGAGTTTTTCTGACTATTGTGCCCTGTGATCTGGGAATCGTGGCAGTGGAGGTCGTGGTTGTGGTAATAGGAGTGGTTTTATTTGCAGTCATTGTAGGAAGATTGGCTATGAGAAGGCCTGATGTTTTCAGTTCTATGCCCATCTATTGCGATCTCCTGCAACTCCTTTGGGACATTCTATTCCCCGTGCCGCCACTATTAAGTTATCTTCAGTCCCTCCCACTGATCCTCCTCCTTCTCTTGGTACTATTGATTTGCAATAGCTCTAGACTCAAATTGCCAATATTGTACGGGATCAGATTCATGCTCATACCCACTCCCCTTCGATTGTGGCCTCAATTACCACTCCTTCAGATACATCTTCTGCATTACATGTCGCTTAATTTGGCTTTGCTCCTCTGACATGGGTAATTAATTTTGGTGCCTCTGATCACATGACTGGTGAGTTTGGTCACTTTACCTTTACTATATTTCCTTCTACTCATAGGGAGGTTTGCCTTACTGATGGGTCCCTTACACTTATTCACAACAAGGGTACCATCCCTTTATCCTCTGGCCTTTCCCTTGATTCTGTGCTTCATATTCCTCACCTATCTCTTGACTTTTTGTTTGTGAGTAGTATTACCAAATCTTTAAATTGTTCAGTAATATTTGAGGAGGGTTTTTGGCAAGGGGTATGAGAGGGATGGGCTACACCTATTTGGATCTAAGCCTATTGCTGTATCGGCTGTTGTGCTTCCATCTTCTAGGAGCTATACTTTTTCTTCTCAGTCTTTAGATTTATTGCATGCTTGCTTAGGACATGCCAATTTACAACACTTATGTTCTTTATTTCTTGTTTTAAAAATCTCTTGTAGTGGACACAAGTTTCAGTGCTCTGTGTGTGAGCTTTCTAAACACATACGTACTTCTTTTATTCTTCGCATGCATCAGTTTAATGCAATATTTGATTTAGTTCATTCTAATGTGTGAGAGTCTTCCCCTGTTACTTCTTTTAATTGTTATAGATATTATGTTATATTTATTGATGACTATTCTCATTGCATTTGGATTTATTTGATACGTTCTCGTTCTATAGTGCTTCCTATTTTTGTTAATTTTCTAAAAAATGATTTAGACTTAAATCTCTTAGGTCTAATAATAGGGAGGAATATATTTCTGATAGGATTCGGCCCCTCCTTCAAGAGTATGGTATGCTTCACCAGTTGACTTGTCTTTACACTCTTGAACAGAACGGGGTGGTGGAATGAAAGAATCACCACCTCATGAACATTGTCCGTTGTCTTCTTCGAAAGATGCATGTTTTCAAGTTATATTGGAATATGGTAGTCCTTACTGCGACTTTTCTCCTTAATTGCGTTCCGAGTCGCACCTTAGGGGATAGGTGCCTCTTCATGTTCTTCGACCCGATAGCATTTTTTTCCCATTATACTTAGAGTCTTTAGGTGCACTTGTTTGTTCAGGACAGAACCCTTCATCGCATGAAATTAAATGACAAAGTCATTCGATGTATTTTCTTGGGTTACTCGTTTATGTCAAATGGGTATCGCTGTTATGATCTCCTTTCTCATCGTGTCATTCATTCTTTGGATGTCACCTTTCTTGAAAATGTTCCATATTTTCATGCTAATTCTTCTTTGTAGAATTCTTTTCCTTTGCAGGATCTCTCTCCTATAGTGCTACCATTTCCGTTTTCTCTCCACTTTTTCAGGTTTATTCTCGTCGTCCTCGCCCCTCTCCAACCTTGCCAACCTCCTCCTTGGACTCAGGTATACCTTCTTCTACTCCTATTCCTTCTATTTATTGCACTTCATAAAGGTAAGCGGGGGTGTGTTACTGATCATCTTATTGCCCAATTTGTTTCCTATCAGGGACTCTCACCTTCTTATTAAGCTTACCTTACTGCTACTGATTTTATTCGAGTTCTTCGGTCTGTATTAGAGGCCTTGTGTGATCCTCAGTGGACTGAGCCATGATTGTTGAGATGGATGTTTTGTTCCTCTTTCGTCTGGGGAGCGGACTGTTGGTTGTAAATGTGTTTTCACTGTTAAGTACCTCGTGGATAGCATTGTTGATCGATACAAGACACGTCTTGTTGCTAAGGATTTACGCAGACTCCTGGAAAGGATTTTGGTGTTATATTTTCTCCTGTAGCTAAACTTTCCACCGTTCGATTTCCACTGTGAAGAATGCCTTTCTGAATGGTGATCTAACTGAGGTTATTTATATGGACCCCCCTCTTGGATTTCGTCTTCAGTGGGAGTATTCTGGGAAGGTATGTTACCTTCGCAAATCTTTGTATGGCCTAAAGCAGTCTATGTGAGCCTGGTTTCAACGCTTTTCTGAGGTCATTTTATCTATAGAGTTTTCTAGATGTTACTTAGATCATACTTACTTTATACGTCAAGGATTGGATGACTGTTGTGCCATTGTTCTAGTTTATGTGGATGATATTATCCTAAATGAAGATGATACCCAGTGGATTGACAGGGTAAAGATGCTATTGGGTCGTGTCTTTGAGGTTAAGGACTTGGGTCCTCTCAACTACTTCTTGGGGATATAAGTGGTCCGCTTTAATTGTGGTATTTCATTATCTCAGCACAAATACACATTGGATCTTCTTCAAGACACTAGTATGCTTGGTTGTCGTCCTGCTTCTTCTCCTATGGATCAGAATCATTGCCTTCATGCTGAATCCGGTGATATATTATCTGATCATTCTTCTTATCAGAGACTAGTGAGCCGTTTGATTTATTTGATTAACACTAGATCAAATTTGATCTTTGTGGTTAGTGTAGTCATTCAGTTTATGTATACTCCGCACACTTCTCATATTGACGCTGTTTATCGTATTCTTCGGTACTTGAAGATGTGTCCTGGTCTTTTCTACTTGTCCACAGCTTAATCTCATCTGTCCTACTTCACTGATGCTAATTATATTACAGACAAAAGATTTACTTTTGGTTTTTACACTTTTCATGGTGGTAACTTAATCTTGTGGAAAAATAAGAAACAAAGTGTGGTTTCTCGTTCTTTTGCTGAAACTAAGTATCGAACTATGGCCTTTGGCACATGTAAGCTTATTTGGCTTAAAAAGTCTGCTATCATGCTTGATGTCCACTTTCTCAGGGAGCAGTCCGATCTAGTGTTTTTCAGACAATATTTGTGTTTTCTTCAGATCAGCTTGCCGACATGCTTATGAAGTTTGTTGGTCTCTCTATCACTAACTCTCACCTTGTCAAGCTGGGTTTGATTGATATATTTGCTCCAGCTTGAGGGGGAGTATTGGAAATATGTAGTTTCCTTTTATATTTATTTATTGTTAGTTTTCTATGTAAGGGCATTTATGTCCATTCTTACTTTAGTTAATATATATATATATCTGTCGAGCTCTCATTATGAGACTTGATAATTCTCTTCTACAATTCTTCTAAACTATCTTGGTGAAATCACACAGGCTAGAAGGATTGAAGAATTGATTTTAGGGCTCAAATGACCTCAAACACTGCTATCAATACCTTTCACCACACCATCGAACCACAAAATTTACCTGAAAATAGTATCAACCGTTAAGAAAACTTCTTAGATCTACTTATATAAGGATCTACATGCAACTACAACCACAACCGTACCTCCGCATGGAGGATTAAATACGAATTCTTTGTTAATCTTCAATTAGATAAAAAAAATGATTTTCTTACGAATCAATTGAGAAATAGTAAAAATTAATAAAATAAAATAAAATGGAAAGATTCAAACTTATATAGTGTGCTTTGATACCATGTAGATTAAGAGTTTGAGAAGGAGAATTTAACAAGAGATTGGAGAAACATGGAGGAGTCGAAATTGACTGCAACCCTAACCACACAACTATTATATATCACAATCAAATAACAAAAGAAAGAAAAAGACAATGCTACCCCTACTAATAATAACTTATTACTCCTAAAAATATCCATTTCAATTAAAAATAAAGAAAAATTGTGGACTGAATAATAATAAACTGAAAAACTGCTAATAGTAAAACAATTGTGCAACAACACTATCAATTTTTAGACTTTTCGTTCTTTTTTGTATCTTTCTTAGCGTTTGGATCCTCTCGATAAAACCTTGGCCATGGAGGAATCTAAATATCTAATGGTGGAAAATCAACAGTCCCCAGGATTTACTCCTCGTCATTATCCCTCAGTTGAGAAGAACTTGAGTTATAAATATCTTCTCCACCAAGATCTAGCCCAAGATACTAGAACAAATCAGCAACATAGATTTCTTTTTCTAGTCTCCATATGTGATGGTAATTCAACCTTATATATATATATATATATATTGTTTCCCATCTTAATCAAGATTTTGAATGATCCTATCTTCTATTATTCAACTTATTATATTTTTCTACCGGATTCCTCTTCTTTCTTGGGTAAACCATTGTAAAGTCTCCTACATTGAAATCGTTGAGCTGACGAGGCTTACCCATTGCTTCTTCTAGATCTTGGTTGTATTGACTTCTTAGTAATCTCACACTTGTTCATGTATCTCTTTCGTCTACTTAACACTTCTTGGCATTAGTATGATCTCTCTTGTAGTTGGAAAAGGAACCAAGTCTAATGAATGGGTAGGGTTCTGCCCATCAACCACTTCAATGGACTCTTCCCAGTTGATCTGCTACGAGCATTGTTATATGCAAATTTTTCTTGTTGCAATATTGCCTCTAGAATACCATTCACACTTCATTCTGCTAATCTGAATATGGGTGGTAGGCAATACTGAATTGTGGTTGAGTACTCACTCTCTTCTAATTATCATATCCTCCATGGTTCTAGTTTTGAAATTTACCCCCTCTTCAGTTTGTCAACCAACAATATATCATCTGAAAATAGTATACACTAAGGGACCATTTGAATGCCCATAGTTAATTGATTCACAATAAATGAATCAAGGCACTAAGTAGGGTTAATTCATTTACTATCCGGGTACTAATTAGTGTAACAATTGATTCTTAGTGCACACATTAACTATCCAGGGACTACCATATACTTTTTCTAAGTCAATATAAGATCGTAGATTCTTGCTATTTTCTCCAAGGTTTTCAGTAATTGTCTTAGCAAGAAATCAACTTCGATTTTTGACTCACCTGGTGTGAAATGATATTTTTGTTTCTTGTCTCAATCACTCTTTATCCTTAAATTCTCAGTGTGACTCATAAATTTAATGTGATATTGTTTAAATTTCTATGGTTCTAATCTTCAAATATCTTTGTTGATTCTTTCTTTCTTTTTGGATACAGTTGACTGGGCTCGCGGAGGCAGACATGGAAGCTCTTATCTTACTTATTAAATGTGCAATGGTTATTGATGAAGTTTTTTATTTGCAGGTTGTTACATCTCTCTCTCTCTCTCTCCCTGTGTGTGTGTGTGTGCATGTGTGTGCATACTTGCGTGTGTGTAGTCCGATTCTTTCTTAGATATATTTTCATCTCAATGCATATTGATCTAAATACATGCACATTAAATATTAAATGCTATTGGGCTTAGACCCATTTCTCAGTTGGTTTAAAATATTGCAAAGCAACTTTGAGGTTGTAGGTTTAACTCCAGCTTTCCCATCAATATGTACATATATATTAAATGCTGTCAGATGACTGTTATTGATACTTTTTTTTCTAGGTATGGTACAGCAATCCACCATTGAGAGATTGGTTGAAGGAGCACGCTGATTTATCTAACTTGGATAAGCTAAAATGGATGTATTATTTGATCAACAAGAGTCCCTGGTATGTCATATATATATGTATATATTTTCTTTTTTATTGATGTTTTAGGAAGATCAAAACATGTTGACAATAGGATTAGAGCCTCCTCATGTTGCTGGTTATTAGCTGTCACTAGGCCAGGGGCTGCCCTGAAGTCCATCCCATTTGGTTTGGGGTGGGCAACAAAAGTAAAGCTGAATAGATTTCAGGCCGGGTTAGGCGTGGTTATTGAGAGAACAGGGCTTGGGCTAGGGGGTGCCCGCCCATTGGGCCAATATAAAAGGAGGACTAATGGGACAAACTCTGAATCCTGCCCTGCCTGGCCCATTTATATGCTAAATGGGTTACCATACTCCGCCAGGGTTTATATTTGAGATGCCTCCTTGCCTTATCAAACTGTTGGCATAGTACCCCCTTTTGGCTATCAGTCTTTTACAAGTATAACATTTTTTCAAATGACTGAAGCTGAGAAATTCAGCAGTGATGATACAAGTGGGGTGGGGTGGGGGGGAGGTGTGGAGGAGTTGGGTTGGGGTGAATTGAGTCCCTGCATGGGTTTTCGATGAAATGTTTTAGCACTCCCAAGTTAATGTGGAAGGATTTTAATTTTTAACCTATAAACTAACATTAATTAAGCATGTTAGGAGGTGTCCTCTCAACTCTTTGTAGCATGGTCACCTTTGAATATATATGAAAAAAAGATAAGATCCGTCCCCCTGGTTCTGGATCTGTTCTGAAAACACATCATCCCATGGCTTGTTTACTTAATCCGAATAAACTGATTTTTTAATCCATTCCTTCCTTTACTGGAAAGATATGGATTCGACATCTGAAACTTACACTCATAGCTACATAAACTGGTTTAGAGTGGGATTCCTGCATGTCACCCAACATCCATTCCAACTAAAAGGTTTTCTTTCGAACATAATCTCAAGCAAATAATGTATACAGTGAAATTTTAATATTTTTTTAGAACTACTTTGCTTGAAATTCTTTAAAAAAATAAAGAAGTGATAACTTCAGAAATTTGGAAGAGAATTGGTATTTTGGGAAGAGAAACTTTTAGTTTACAATTATGAAAATTTAATACATTTTGCATGTGCCTTTAATTCTTTTTTGGCCTTCCTCCCTCTTTTTGGGGGGAGATAATTTATTTCTACGAAAAGATCATTCACTTCAAAGTTTAGCTAAGAGCCAGAGAATAATTATGGCTTTATAAACACTGTCCCGAAAAGTTCTCATTTTCTTCATGTAACAGGTCATGCCTTGATGAGAATCGGGCATTTTTGACAACTGCAGATTCTGCTGTCAAGTTGCTTGTGGAATCTACAAGACCTATACCAGGGTGGAAGGGTCTTGAATACAGAGCTGCATTCCCAATGCTGAAACCCCCTGGTGCAAATTTCTATCCTCCAGATATGGACAAAAAGGTAATTGCACATGTGATGACACTTGGGGAAGTTATTTGCTGACTGTTATATGTTAGCCATAAATATGTAGAACTAATACTCTTCCCTTGATTTAATGGAATTTCTTCTGAATTTTCCATGGTGGATTATCATCTACATGTTATTTCTTTTATTCAACTTGAAGACCCATGGATTTCTGTATTTTTCATAGGAGTTTGAGTTATGGAAGAGTAGTCTACGGGATGAACAACAAGAAGCTGCAACTGGGTTTTTTAATGTTATTAGAAGGCATAGTGAATCTACTTTGGATGCTCCTCAAGTCATTAGTACATTTAGTGGTGATGACCAGGTTTTGGGGTCTATTCATGATCTTTATATTGTTCCATACTCTCATGAGTATAAGCCTCTTCTTACGAAAGCAGCTGAGCTGCTTCACAAAGCTGGGGACTTGACCAACTCTCCTAGGTAGGCTGTTTACTGAATTTCTAAAGCTAAGGGTTCATTTATAAGATTTCTTACTTCCATAACCAAATTTAGATTTTTAAAATTCCACACTATTTTCCATGTGTAGTTTGAAGAGGTTGCTGAAAATCAAAGCCGATGCTTTTCTTTCAAATGACTATCATGACTCGGACATAGCTTGGATGGAGTTGGTTAGTATAATTTTTATGCTTATGAATTTGTTCAGCATTTGCTATCAGTTTTATATCATTCAGCAGGGTTTACTTCATATCCATCTTTTTATTTATAACATTTTCTTTGCTATCTTGTTAGTAATCACTCGGTATAACAGGGTGGATCCTTCTATTTGCACGTGACATACATGCTAATTGTTATTTGCACGTGTGCGTACATGTCGTTGAAAGGTTGGGTAAGGTGGCTTCAATTTTTTCCTAAACCAAGGCAAGATCCATTTGGCATTTGGTCACTGTTACGTCAATCAGGGATGTATAGAGAAAGTGGTATAGGGGAGAGGGAGAGGGTTTGAGGAGAGGAGCATAGCTTGAAAGAAGACTTTTAGAGTGATGTAGTTCTCAATTAGTCATGTTCAGTTGTGAACCCCTTACTTAGTAACCCTTAGTAACCCCATGTTCAGTTCTGATTTGTGCTCGGGACCCTACTTGTAATATGGAATTGTGTGAAAGGATAATGACTCTCAACTCAGTTTTGCAAGCCTTATTAGCATTGACATATACAAGGCTTGGTGACACGTAGTGAATGTGTCAGCCTAGTTACCCAAAGCTTGTATGTTATCAGCTTCTTTCCCACAAGTGACTTTGCATGGATATTTTTGTGGTAACATACCTCCATGGGTCTCTCTCAACCACCAGACTTTACTCTGAATCTTGTCCCATGTATTATCATGTAAGCATTTTTTTGTAACATTTCTACCCTTAAAAAGCACCTTTCACATTGTGCCATTTGCCTTGATTTGATTGATCGGCATGGCGTCCTAAGTTATAGTTGGTAGCCTGGTAGGACTTACATGTGGAAATTTGCACCACATGATCTGGGATTCCAAACTATATCGTCTTCATTTAGTCTCTTACATGGTGGGGAAATCAATCTAATTTCTCTGGCAGCGAGTTAGGTGTTTATAATTTGCTGGGTTTGATACGCATGTTGATACAAGTACGATGGGCATATTGAAGTAAAAAATCCTTTACAGGTTGAGTGCATTTTCTTATTTCCTTTTACTATCCATCATGATAGTATTTTTCTTTTTAATTGTGACAAGATTTATAGTATTCTATATTAATCAAAATGTTATAGTCCCAAGCTGACCAAATTGTTCACTGAAATCTTTGTGTGTGTGTGTTACTGTAAGCAAAGTTTAAAAGCTTTCATATGGAGAAATCTGCTCCTTGCTTTCTTTGATGAGCTTTTGCTTTTCATGAATATCAATCAGACTGTTTTATGTTCTATGTTTTGTAAGAATATTAGATATAAGAACCTTTTTGGTCCTGATTTTTATGTAACTGTAGCCAACTCACTTACTAGTTTTTTCTTAATAAATTGCAGGACTCTAAGTTGGATGTTACTATAGGCCCATACGAGACATACGAGGATACACTTTTTGGATATAAGGTATATCTGATCTGGCCATCTCCTTTGTTCCCATTTATATCTTTTATGTATGAAGGCCTAGAACTACCCATCCTTGCCTTATATTGAGTTTAGCATTTCACTTAGATATGGAAGCTTCTTTATCTGCAGTTATTTTTCTTTTATATTGCTGGTCCAGATATCGTCAGAAGCTTCCCAAATATTGCAGTTATCTTCTATGGTGTGTGTGACTATAACAAGTCATGACCGGATGAAAATGGAAGGCATTGTAGTGAACTCTATGTGCACTATAGAATAATGAACTGAAAAGAAAAAAAAAAGAGTCCGAGAAAATAGATACAGATAAATTTATGATATGGAGGTCTCAAATATTAGTTTTTTTTGGTTTTGGAATCAGGCCTGCAAAACTCAGAGCAGATGCTACTCTTTCTGGGCTCTTATTTTGCCTTCAGCACTTCGGAAAATCTGTCACTTAGCTTTCTCAAACAGAAATTGACCTGCTATGGGTTGTCACGATTTTTACCATAAGTGCATAATCACACTCCAACTTCATGGACCAATAAGAAATAAATCACTTAAAGGTTTATGGTCATTTGTATATGCTGCTTTTTTCTTTTTTATAAGCACAAAATTTCATTGATAATAAAGCAAGGTCGGCTGAGATGGCCAGCCAAGCGGACAGAAAATACATAGTAGTTAATCTCTCGCAATACCATACACCTGATCCCATCTCCCTACAAAATCCTCGAAGAAAACCCCTGCAAGCTCTTTACAAGCTTTAGACCACATAAACAAGATGCCTAAGACTGACAAAATAAGATCGGGTGGATTGACTGACAAAATTAGTACATGCTGCTTTCTTGAGGTTCAATGGTGTACTTAATTTTTTGATTTTTCACTCTTGTTCACTTTAGGTTTGTTTTGTAAAATACATGGGAGGGACTGGGGACAAAGAATAAAGAGAAATTCCTTTTCCCATCTGTTGAAGATGAATGACTCTTGTCAACAAGACAAACTCACGTTATAAGATTAAGGTTTCAGAGGTTAAAGAAGATTTGGCTAAGGTGAAGATAGGAAAGACCTTAGGTACATGAAGCGAGCGCTTGCGTGAGGGGAGGGGACTTGGGTGCTTGAGCTGGGAATGGCTATTGTGGATAAATTTTAATTTTTTTTATTTCACTATGTTGGAGCGAAATTCTAAAGCATGAAAGGGTGTGGAAACACATAAAGGGTAGAAGGTTCTTAGAACCAAGGTTTATAATCTCTCCTGATCGCAATGTCTTGATGAAGAGAAAAACCAAGATGGTCTTGACTAAAACATTCCGAGACATTATGTGATAGTTTGAAACATTCCTGAATCATTCAATGTTTTATGTTCCACTCTGAGTTTAAATTGAATTTTCCACTGAAATATTTCAAAACAGAACGAAACTTTGAACCATGCCTACAACTGTAGGAAAGAATTCACATCCAGTTGATATTCCAATGGAGGTTTGAAAGTGCATGAAATAAATAGGATTATGATTGTTAACTAAGGTGTTTAATATGCTTTTGTAGTCTAAGGAGATGTCTGGTAAATGAAGAAGTTCTAGAGCTCCTATTTATTAGAACAAGGTTGATGGGAAAACTTTCACAAATTGTTGTGGGATAAAACCTATGAGTTGCGCTACAAATTATGGGAGCATAGTGATGGTGAAAAAGTAAAGAAAAAAAACAGTTGTATCATAACCAGTTTGGATTTATGTCAAGAACGTTTACTTTTGAGGCTACCTCCTTATTACATAGAAAAATGGAGAAGTTTCGAGAAAAGATAACATATTAGACACGGGTTTACTAACTTAGTAATACATTACTTGAAAGTTAATTTTGTTGGTATTACGAAAAAGTGGAGTAAAACAAGTCATCAGCATCATCAAGAAAGCCTTATCTCAAAAAATTTAGTGACATAGTGATGGGGACATCTAAGTTCGTGGGCCTAACCTATTTGGGTAATGTTTTAGTTTTAGTATTTTATTTTATTTTAATTATTGTACTTTACTTATTGTATTTAGTTTATTTTGGTGTTGTTTAAAAGGTTGTTCAGATACCTATCCAATGAGCTCAAGATTTTGGAATTCCGATTAGTTTTGAGAAAGTTATAGTCAAAATACTGGTTGGGTATCAATTTTACACGAGATTTGCATCTTCAGATCAGAAGTGTCAATTTTTTTTTTATAATTTTAGAATTAGGGTTTTCAGTCTAACCTATATATATGACTATTATAATTGATTTCAAATATAGTTGATGAATGAATAAAAAAACAGAATTGTTTTCTTGTTTTGAATATTGGGGCATTCAATATGGTTGATGCCATAGAAATCATTGGGGGAGTCCAAGGTTAATATATCGTTTTCTTTAATCTTTTTATTATCTTCTATCTTCTTCCTCAATCCATTTTTTCTATAATTTTTTTTGTTTATTTGTAGGAGATCAAGATACCATCAAGAAACCTTTAATCCTTTTAAGAAACCAATCCATAAATTATGTTTTCTTGATTTTTCAAGATATCTTGAATTTTTGATTCTTGATTTCTTGAATTTTTGATTCTTGAATTCTTTGACTTTGATTCTTGAATCTTGATTTTCTTGAAAACTCTTTTCTTCAACCCTTAACCCTTTATCCATTTTCTTAACCTTTAATCCTTATCCTATAAACCCTTTTCCTTTAACCCTTATCCAACCCCAACAAAATTATCGTAATTTACAAAACTTTGGCATTTGACATTTCAACAGCCAATTGGGATTTTGGAAACCCTTTTCCTATTGTTGCCCAAATCCTTAATCCTTACCCAAATCCCCAACCACATCCCCTAAGCACCCTTTTTTCCTTTTCTTCCTTCACTGTCCTGCATGACATTGTTAAGCATATTTTTGTTGGGGTTGTTATAGTGTTAGAACAATTGGTGGTAAGATAAATAAGTTTCCAGTTATAGTAGAGTTACACTAACGATCAACCTAAGTCCACATCTTTTTGCACAAGTGATTGATGGAATAATTGATCCTATGGTGCATAGTATTTATTGATTTTTTAGTCTTGGTTGGTTGAACTACAACAGAAGTAAATGCGTCGTCCATGCAGAGATGCATTTAGAAATTGATGGTTTTAAGATAATTAGGACCAAGACTAAATCTATGCAGTATGACTTTAGCAGACAAACACCTCGTGGCATGATTATACATTGCAAATTGTAATACAAAACAAAACAAGTTAACCTATCCTCTGTCCATGCTTTCAAGGTCTATTCACACCTCCACAATGATGCTTCAATGTTAGTATTGTAGGAAGGGATCTTTGGCCAAGTCCCTCTTGTAATGCAGTCAAAGCTTGAAATTCAGCTTTAATTTGGACTTTTTTCAAGTTTGGTTTGGAAAGAATTCGGTTTCCTTCAGATGATGAGGAGATCAAAGACATGTAAATTTAGGAAGGATGTACTATTTGTGGAATTTTGGTTAAATTCTGCTTTACATGGTAGATATGTAAATCCTCTACATGTTGCAGCCAGCCAAAATGGGGGTTGAAATGGGGCCACTATTTTAAGGGACACCTCATCAAAGGAATCTTAGCAAGAAAACACCTTATCCTCTACTTCTAAAATTGTATTACAGCTCATGCTCGAATTGTTTGTGAAGGAATATCATAAGTATATATTTTCAATCAACGCTGGCTGGTCATCTCGATTAGATGAATTTAGTGATGACATTTATTCGTCCATCAAAAAGTTAATTGGGTGGTTTGGAGCTTCTTTCTTTCTCTATTTATATGTAGTTTGGTTATCCCAAGATGTGCAGATGTGTTCCTTTGCTTATATACATTTGAAGCAGTTCGTCTTTCACTTGTTTCACTTAGTTTTCTGTACAGATATTTCATATCATTCATTTCCTATTAGGTTTCATTGTGTCACTTATTGGTTGCGTTACATATTTTCTAGGCTACATTTGAAGCATTCATTGGAATACGAGATGATGAAGCAACATCTCAAGTTAAACTCTTTGGAGATCATTTGCAGGTAAATTTAAAGGCATCATCGACCCACTTCCCTTGGCTTTGTTATTATATATTTATTTAGTTTAACAATAACAATATTTGACTAGATTTTGGAACAAAGTCTACCATTGGATGATCGCTACAAATCAAAAGAGGTGGTTGCTGCTCCCATTCGTGTGATTCAACTTGTTTACAATGCTGGGGTGAGTTCTTAGTTCTTTAGGGTTATTTTCTATTGATGAATACTTTTATCCAAACAAGAAGAATCCTCCTTAACTAAGCATGCATGCCACACAATGCAAGGGTATTAAATTCAGTTGTTTCGAACGGTGCTGCTTCTGCTTTGGAATTTTGCTTACAAAACTTCACAGCCCCTAGTTATCACTTCCAAGATTTTTATAGTTCATTTTTAGAGCCATGAGTTTTTTATTTTTATTTTTTTTAAATTATTTATGCTTCTTTATCTTTTATTCTAATTATTGTTAGATGTTTAGATTTTTCATATACAATGAGTAGGCTAAACTTCGATGTTGCACAACCTATTTTAAAGTTCTAATATCACGTATAATGTTTCCTGCTCCAATTAATTAACCTTTCAAGGACAAGAGTTTTTTTTATCCGTTCTCGTGCTCATGCAACTGAGGCCATACACGAGATTTATAGGTACAATTTTACCAGAAGGAATTATCTTAGCCATACTATGTCTGTAACTCTTACATAATTAATTTCCATATTCTTTCTACATCTAAAACGAGTGGATAAATGACAGGGTTGGAACAAATGATTATTTGATAATGATTTTTGTGAGTTGTCTTTGGTAGTTGCATTTTGATAGAATGTGTTTATTATTGTTAGTAGGGTGATTACATTGACCCAAATTGATTGTTCTATGTAGAACACTACAAAAGTCTGAATATGGAAAAGCAAATAATCATAATTTTCTAATCCTAATTATTACCAATCTATTTTTTTCAATGAGATCAGTTGCTTGGTGTTGGTGGAATTGAACCCAAGTCTATGGTATCATTACCCAAAGACTTTACCAACGAAGCTAGCTTGCACTTGCTAATTATCACCAATCTTGATTGTCTAATATTGTGATTGTGATACAATGATACAACAGTAACGATACATTGTATCACATGTGCACCTTGTTAATAGTTGACATATTTGATACAATGTTCTAGGGCTTGGGTACATTTATAGGTATCAGTTACAAATATAGGTCCAACTATTAATGTGTTGGACCTCTTTAATTACTGGAAGATGAATATGTAATTTATTTTTGGTATATTTTAATGTAGTATTATTTGTTATTATAAAGTTTAAAAATATTCTATGTTTTCTTAAATATTATTTTGTACAACTGAACCATATTATACATGGATCCCAATACATGCTCATTTTGTGACGTAGTTGGACATTGCTACCATAGGGCTTTTTTGTTTCTTCATTTGTTTTTGATAGTCTATAATTGATTAAAGTTTGGGGTAACTTAGATTTGATAGATGATGATATCATAGCTTCTGTGTTATCTAAATTCAATTTGGATTGGATGTTGAATATAAGGTATTAAAAGTTTTTGGTAACTTGGTGAAAATATTGTGAAATATTTTCTGTTCCACAAGGACTAGTGTCAAAAGGTTCTTGCATTTCATTTTGTCCAAAATTCAGTCATAATTGTAGAAGTAGCTAAGTTATTTAATATGATCATGTTAGAGGAGGTCTAACACAATAATTAGTAGAATGGGGAGTATATTGCAATTATGGAAACGTTTTATAAAAATACTGAGAGAATGGTTGATTAAACCCTAATCTCATATTATTTCTCCCTAATCTTTTCTCTCTTCTATCTCTATTTTTTCTTTTCCATTCTTCTTCAGATCTGTTCTACAACTTGGTATCAGAGAGTTGATCTCAGCAAGAGGAGCAATTTTTTTTCTTCCAATCCATCACAAGCTACGAGGGCTGATGTCAGCCATATGAATGCTGACATCATCATCTGCTGATGTTAGCAGATTTCGGGTGAAACACACATAGATTGTGCATTCCCATATCAAAGAAATTGGAAACATCGGAAACAGAACTATGAGAAAATTATTCATGAACTCTAATTTATTTTTCCTATTTTGTTGCAGATATAAAGAATAGGAAGACGGATATTGTTGTGATTCACATGGTTGAAACAATGTTACTTAATATACCTTATATCTTGATTTATAAATAATAATAATAATGTTGATTCAAATCCCATTGTTCTTAGTTGATAGTTGGTATTCCTTTTCCATAGATATATTCTTGTTATTTTAATTATGATTTATTATTCCCTTTTCCTACATGACTTCATGTTCTCTTTGCTCTGATAAAATAAAATTGGCATTGTAATATATTGACAAAGGTTGATAAGTTTTATCATCTTGTCAGGATGTGAAGGGTCCTCAAACTGTTGCCTTCAATTTGCCAAATGATGAGCGTATAGTAAAGGAGCGTGGAACATCAATGGTCATGCTCAAGAATGTCTCAGAGGCCAAGTGAATTTCTTCTTAATTAGTTCTTTTTTATTTATTTATTTATTTATTGAAGAAAAGGTACATTTTAAACTACATTCCTGGACAGTTCTTGCCATTTTCACTCGATACTGTGATCAGTTGGACCTGAAATCTAAACTTCATGATTTACCCTAATCCTAACCAGGTTCAAGCATATTCTTCAACCTATAGCGGGAATATGTATTACAGAGGAGCAGAGGAAACACATTGATTTCAACTCTTTCTTCACGCATACAATTTGCCATGAGTGCTGCCATGGGATTGGACCTCATGCCATAACACTTCCAAATGGTCAAAAGTCCACAGTGAGATTGGTGAGATATATTAATTTTTCTGTAATTTTTATTTGTATATTGAAATTTCTTTGCACTACCTACTCCTTGTCAAATTACACTTGCTACGAGTTTTTCTTGTTCATCTATTGAATCATTCTAATATTGAGAGTCTCCAACATGCTTAGTAGAGCACTTCCAGCTTATCGTTGGGCTAAAAATAGGCACTTCTAGATACAGGTTGGTGTTGGAAGGGTGTCCTCTTTGTTTTTTGAGAAATCTGTGTCCAATATAGGGTAGGACGTGGTTTTAGAGTTAGATATTTGTATGGGGATTATAAGTCATGTGCTGCCTTTCTAGAAATGTCCATCTTTAGCCTCAATGAAGATGTGTTGGGTCCAGAATGATTTGAAACATCAAGGGATAGGGTGTTTGACTTGCAATGCATGGAAGCTTAGTTAGAGCACACCAGCTCTACACTTACAATACAAACACCAACACTCCCCCTCAAGTTGGAGTATGCATGTCAAACATGCCCAGCTTGATAGAAACATCATGAAAAGTAGTCGGCCCAATTGCTTTGATGAAGATATCCTCAAGTTGTTGAGAAGAGAAGACATGTTGAAGGATTTGGATTTATTAGAAACTCTCTCTAATAAAGTGCTGTTCTCCTTCAATATGCTTAGTCATCTCATGAATGACTAAATAGGATGCAATTTTTTGAGTTGCTTCATTATCACGGTGAAGATGCAAGGAACCGCCAATGGGAAATCCCAACTCAAAAATGAAGGAATGAAGCCATAATATCTTTCAAGCTCCAGTCCAGAAATTATGGTTCGGTACTCGGCCTCAATACTTAAGTGAGTATCAACATGTTGCTTCTTACTTTTTCATGAAGCCAGGTTTCCTCCAAGAAATGCATAGTATCCAGAAGTAGAACGACGATCTGTGGTTGCTCCTGCCCAATCAACATCATTATATCTAGACATATCTAGAAGGCCATGAGAATGGTACATAAATCCACGACTGAGACTAGACTTGATGGATTGCGATGGACAACAACAAGGTGAGATAAATGAGATAAATGAGATGCTCCACAAGTAGCTGGTATGCTTGAGGATCAGAAAGAAGATCACCATCACTCTCTTGAAGTGAATGCTTAGAATTCATAGGTGATGAAGAGGGTTTGCACCCTAGAATACCAGTATCACTAAGGAGATCAATGACATATTCTTTGTGAAGGAAATATTCATTTTCTTAAGCGAACCACCTTAAGACCAAGAGAGTACTTCAAACTACCCAAATCTTTGACCTCAAACATGCAACAAAGCTCATCCTTCACATGAGAGACAAAGGAAGAGTCATTCCCAATAAGAATGATCTCATCTACATAAACCAACAAAATAGTGCGTCCAATCTCACTGGAATGGGTGAAAACGATATGGTTGGAGTGGGATATATGAAAATCCCATATCAATTACTATTGCACTCAAGTCATGGAACCAAGCACAAGGCAAGTGTTTCAAACCATGTATAGATTTTTGAAGACGATGAACCTTCACATGAAACTCCCCCTGAAGCAAAATGTTGGAGAAGGGTTCATATAGACCTCTTTTTCGAGATGCTTATGAAGAAATACATTCTTCACATATAATTGATACATAGACCCTGATTAACAACAAGGGAAATAAGAACACGAACAAATATCAATTTGTCCACATGAGAAAATGTGACATCTTTGTTCTGATAGTAGGATTGAGTAAAACCACGAGCAACTAGACAAGCCTTGTACCGAGCAACGTTGCTATCCAAGTTGTGATTCATGGCAAAAACCCAATGATAGCTAATGATGTGCTTCCCTGAAGGAAGAGATATTATGTCTTATGTATGATTACGCTGCAGAGCATTCATTTCTTCATTCATCTTAGCTTTCCACTTAGGATGAATAAAAACATGGATAGTACAAGGATAGACATAGTATCAACAACAACAAGAAAACTCTGTAAGAGGGAGATATAGGTTGATAAAGAAGAATTGAGAAGAATAATTGTCAAATCTCTTTCTGAGAGTTTGACAGGTATTTATATTAATAAAAGAGTGAATAGACAAAAATGTCCTTACACACGAGAAATCGAAAAATAAAAGCTATTACTAAAAACAACTAGGACTAAAATAACTAGATTATTTCCAATACTCCTCAAGCTGCGGCAAATATATCAACTACCCAGCTTGACAAGATGAGAATTAGTGATAGAAGGACCATCAGACTTCGTAAGCATGTTGGCAAGCTAATCTAAAGAAGGTATGAAGACTGTCTAAAGATCACCAGATCGAATTTTCTCCCTAAGAAAGTGAACATCTAGTTCTTTCGTGAAGAATTGAATTAGGAGTAAGCATGATGGCAGGCATGTTATCACAAAACAGAGTGGAAGAGCCAGAGACTGGAAAATCTTGCTTCATTAACAAAGATATAAGTCAAATAAGCTCACAAGTGCCAAGGGCCATAACACGATATTCAGCTTTAGTAGAAAAACGTGAAACCACACTCTGTTTCTTACTTTTTCACGAAATTAGGTTATCACCATGAAAAATACAAAAATCAGAGGTAGATCTCCTATCTATAAGAGAACCAACGTAATCAACAACAGTAAAATAGGACAAATGTGATTGGGCAGTAGAAGAATAGAAAAACCCAAGACTAGGATGAGATTTCAAATAGCGAAGGATACGATAAATAATATCAAGATGAGAGGTGTGCGGGGCATTCATGAACTGATTGACCACACTAACCGCAAAGGTCAAATTTGGTCTCGTCTTAGTCAGATAAATCAAGCGGCCTACGAGTCTCTGATATGAAGAAGGGACAGATAATAGATCATCAACTTCTGCATGAAGGTGATGATTCTGATCCATAGGAGAGGAGGTAGGACGACAACCAAGCATACTAGTGTCTTGAAAAAGATGTAATGTGTATTTGCGCTGTGATAGTGAAATACCACGGCGATAGCAAGCCACTTCTATCCCTAAGAACTATTTGAGGGGATCCAAGTCCTTAACTTCAAAAGCACAACCCGAAAACATCTTAACCCTGTCAATCCACTGTACATCATCTTCAATCACTATCATAAATCAAAACAATGGTGCAACAGCCATCCACTCCTCGACGAACAAAACAAGTATGATCTGAGTGGCATCTTGAAAACTCCATAGATAAAAAGACCTTAGAAAATCGTTGAAATCAGGCTTGAGGAGATTGCTTTGGGCCATACAGAGATTTGAGAAGATGACATACTTTCCTAGAATACTCCTCCTGAAGACAAAACCCAGGAGGGTGTTCCATATATATAACCTCAATTAGATTTTCATTCAGATAGGCATTCTTCACATCAAACTGGTGAAGAGGCCATGAATGACATACAATTAAAGAGATAAGGAGGTGGCCAATAGAAAGTTTAGCTATAGGGGCAAATGTAACACCAAAATCCTTTCCTGCAGTTTGCGTATATCCCTTAACAAGTAGGCGGGCCTTATATCGATCGACGGTGCCATCTGTGAGATATTTAACAGTAGAAACTCATTTACAACTAACAGTCCCCTCCCCAAAGGGAAGGGGAACAAGCTTCTAAGTATGATTCTTCTGCAAAGCATCGATCTTAGCAGTCATGGCTCCAATCTATTTAGGATCTTCCAAAGCCTCTGATACAGACCAAAGAACTCGAATAGAATCAGTGGTAGCAAGGTAGGCTTGATAAGGAGTGAGTCCATGATAGGAAACAAACTGGATAATAGGATGATCAGTAATATACCCCCACTTACCTTTGCGAAGTGCAATAGGTAAGTAAGAATTAGAAATAAATGGAGTAGGAAGTATAGAAGGGGTTAAACCTAAGTCCAGGGAGGAAGTTGGCAAAGTTGGAAAGGCAAGGGTGACTAGAGTAGACCTTCATGGGTGGCAAAGATGAAGATGGAGAGAAAAACAAAGAGGGTAGCATTGTAGGGGATGAATCCTGCAAAGATGAAGAGACTTGCAAAGAAGATGTAATACAAAAAAAAGGTACATTTTCAAAAAAAGTGATATCCAAAGAATGAATTACACAATGGGAAAGGGGATCATAGCAGCGATATCCCTTTGATGTAGAAGAATAACCCAAGAAAATATAACAAATGATTTTATCATCTAATTTCGTGCAATGAGGAGTCCTATCTTGAACAAAACAGGTACGCCCAAAGATTCTAGGTGTAATGGGAAGAGAGTGCTATCAGGTCGAAGAACATGAAGAGGTACCTGTCCTCTTAAAGTGTGACTCGGAATGAGGTTAAGGAGAAAAGCCACAATGAGGACTGTCATATTCCAATATAACTTTAGAACATGCATCCCTCGAAGAAAACAACGTACAATATTCATAAGATGGCGATTCTTGCATTCCCCACCCTGTTCTGTTCAGGGGTATATGGACAAGTCAACTGGTGAAACATACCATGCTCATGAAGGTGAGATTGAATCTCATCAGAAATATATTCCCCACCATTGTCAGATCTAAGAGATTTAACAGTGATGTTGTATTG